>NW_004797724.1:57400-73772 GCF_000002075.1 Aplysia californica | reverse complement strand
TCTCTCTCTCTCTCTCTCTCTCTCTCCTCTCTCTCTTTCTCTCTCTCTCCCCCTTTTGCCCTTTCCTCTCACCCCCACACTTCTGTAAGCTTGTTTATGTGTTTAAATGGAATCTTTATGAGCCAGACATACAACTAAGTAAAACATGGCTAGAATTCCGGAGGATTACTAGGAGCCCTGCACATGAGTGGAACCTCGTATCCTGCGTCTCCAATTACTAATAAGATGATGTGTTACACGGGACGTCAAAAGTAAGCATTTACCCACCTATTACTTTATAATATATCTAGAAAGGAGTGAGATCCACCAGAAAAAAAATGCGAATTCAAGGAAGTTCTATAGGGGGTTGACACACAGATAGTACCTCTTTCGATTGTCATTTATTGATAAGGGAAATCATTGTAGTTTACAACGCTTCTATGGTTTTAACAATTTGGTTGAATAGTTTTCGATTAGATTTAAAGGAGACAGTATTATTATAAAAGTCACATTAAAAAACAAATTCTGAAAAGTAAGTGCTTTCCTTTTTCCGCTTGTAAATTACTGTGTTCATGTAGTTGATTGTGACATACTTGTTTCCAACACAAACTACAAGCATGAAATGGGGACTCAAGCTCCCACAAAGGCTCTAATCTATCTCTTCTATCAAGAAAGCACTTTTGTAAGCCCTCTGTCATGTCGAAGGTACTTGTACTTGCTAGTGATATGAAACAGGTCCATCTACGCCCCCATGAACTCTTTTGTTTTGTTTTAGTAAGGTTTTACGGCGCTTGCAAATGCATAATGCCATATGAGCGCCAAGGGGTGATGTTAACAGAGAAGTCCTACAGAGAATCGGGCTTACTCAGCCCACCTCTCTAGCTTCTACAGCACAACGTTGTTTAAATGGAGGGACCTCCAATAATAACACCCGTCTCCGAAAAGACAGAAACAAATGAGTAACAAAGAACCATGAAAATGCCACAAATATATCAAGTGTTATAAGGCCCCATTTGGAATTCAAACCACGGACATCAATTAAGTTGCCCAACCAGTCAACCAGTCTCTGAAATATCTATTTTGTGTACAGAAGGGAGTTTAACCGTAACTGAAACAAACATACAAACAAACAAAAATCAGTTTTTAAAAAACCAACAAAATTCTCCATTACAGTTAATAGAATTGTGTTTTCCCTTATGAAATGCTGTACGCTAAAATCAGTTGTGTTTGTTCGGTTAACGTCAATATGAGCTCCCCATTTTTATGAAACAAAATTTAAAATTTCTTTCCCACATTGCGTCCCATTCACCCACAGTGAAGACCCCTGCTGTATTGAATATCAAGAACGTTCCAAGTGGAGGGCTCAAGTTTATTTTAACTGTTCCTTCTTCGCTCTCGGCACAATATTCGGCAGATAGCTTGTCGATGTGTTCATGCCGAATCTCCATCAATTCCATCTTTTATGTGCTTAATGCACAGAGGCCAGGACGTTTTGCCTGCCTTTGTGGTCGACGTGCCTTGGGCACATCCAGTACACCCATTTTATTGTCACATCAACGTCACAAACTTTTAGAACGTAACCCTCTTACGTTCTCGGGCAAAGGATTAATGACTCCCCTCCCTCAAATGCGCACGTACACACACATACACACACGTGCACACACAAACACACATAAACACAATGCCACAAAAACACAAAGCTTATAAATAACACACACTTAATAGAAATACCTCTGCCACTTTCTCCCTTTTTTAAAAATCCTAACTTACACTGTAACACACACACTTTTCTATTTTTCCTAATCGTTTTTCAACATCACACTGAGCTTCATCCTGCATTGATTTCTTTTATTGGCAACATTTTCAAGAGTCAATAATTTACATTTTTTTTAAAGTTGCTTCTCTCTCTCTGCCCCCCCCCCCCTCTCTCTCTCTCTCTCTCTCTCTCTCTCTCTCTCTCTCTCTCTCTCTCTCTCTCTCTCTCTCTCTCTCTCTCTCTCTCTCTCTCTCTCTCTCTCTCTCTCTCTCTAACACCTAGTAGCAACAAAGTTGAAAAGGAAAAACGTAAATAAAGGAAATCATTAAACAAGAAAATGTCGTCAGCAAACTATGTTAGACAACTGGGTTGATTAACGTTTTATGGCACCGATGCTGACAAGATGAACGGATGGTTTTAATATACTGTGATAAGAGAGGGGTGTTAGGCTGAATGGAATACCGAGACCAGCCCATCGCTTACAGAACCGGCACGTCCCGATCGATAGAAAACTGTTATCGCTTTTTTAACAGCACTCTAAATTAGATTTATGGAAATTAGGGTGGACGATAGCCCCTGTGCTATCAATGATTTCGAGCTTGTTCATCTTCTCCCACCCCTCTCCTCTTGAGTTGCATCTTTCCTTCAAATTGACGCCAACTGATTTGTTGAGAGTGTTAATGATTTTCATTTCATTTACAGCTATTTGATTCCCTTTTTTCCTGACGTGGATTCCATAACTTGTTGAAGCTTCATTTACAGGAAATGCGTATCTGTAGAACAGGACTGAATATAATAATGGGTATTGCTTTGTAACTCTGATGCTATTCCCATGTAATTCTCATGCAAGCTCCAATTCGATTTCCAGCGATCAGACAGGGAATCCAACAGACAAACAGTCGAATTCATAGAAAGCGTATCGTGTGGATAGCTTACCCGACATATGGCCATGTTGACATATAGCTGATCCTCTAAAAGGTCCCATGCACAGACAGCTTAATGCCAATGCACACTTAAGAGATTCCTTTCCAATCGTTTTTGATCTGCAGAACGGTGGCGACTATTTTGTCCCATTTTCTCTGAATTAACTCGACTTTCAATTTTCGAACCGACTATTAAATAGCTGCACTTTTTAAAAATCGGGATCGCAGTGAAAATGACATGTGTCCACAATCAGTCACAAGCTGGGGCAAGGAGTCTTCATGATCAATTCATCAGTGCTTCCGTTCCTTGATTTGGAACATTGGTACAGTCAAATTCACCAGTAGTCATAGGCCTTATTTCATTTAAATAGACGCCCATGACACCACTAACGAGCACATACATACATACCCTGTTCACTCCCTCCTGACCACTCTCATAAGCAGCAACAAGCATTGATAGTGCAATCTTACAATTAGCCGGGTAGAGTCTGCCTAAAAAAGAGGTGAGGTGGATTAACCTCTAATAATCCCATGGCTGCTGTGAGTGCTTGATTTTTCCCCCTCAATTTTGAATTACCTATAAGCAGGTCATGGCCTTGAAAGGCTAGATAAAGACAGCTAGACTTTAAAACAAGATAACAATGCAAGTGTCATCTTCGCTTCTTTGCCTTCTGTTTGTGTATTCACAGCTTTAGTTAGATTTAGTGTTTACAACAACAAAAAATCCCTCGTCACCAATATTCTCATTGCACGTATTGTTTTTCATATACAACTCAATGATGCCGCGTCGAATGAGAGATATGTCAGAAATCATGTTCTTCTCGTAGTAAAACAGTTCGTATGATATAATATAGTGGCGTCCAAAAGAAACTTGAAAATGTAATCACCCAATCATCGTATTATAGGCTAGCACTACTCGCTCATGCAGTATACCAATTTAAAGCTGAATAAATTCTGCATCATTTGACAATTTAATATGTTAAAACACGCCCGAGATACGGTCACTAAAAAAATGACCTTAAAAAATCAGGCTTGGCAAAATTGCACAAAATCAGAGAACCGCAAAAGTGCATTTGGGCGAATATTAAAGTTTATCAACATTGATAGTATGAAAAGGTATTGCATATCAAATGAAAAGAGAATTTTATTTTTGTTATCTCTGCTTTGAACAGCATTTTCTGATGATATTTTCAAACAGATTGGAGAATTCGGCAGTTACAACTATCAAACTCAACCTGGACTTAACATAGCATGTGCTCATTAGTATTAAGTTTGTTTTTGTTTAGAAGGTAATGGTTTCGTGTCGAGAACGAAACCCTTTTTGAACCTGGACTGTGTTAGTTAGATTTTGGACATAATCATCTGTCTGTGAGGATAAGAGGCCTCGAGACTGCAATGTTTTAGTGTGGCCTGGGGTAGAATGAAGAAAACGCCCTCATGAGAATCACTGCACGGCTTGATTTAGTAGACTATATTGCTCAAGTGCTGGAACGTCATGTCTGACCCTCATTTCCGTCATTGTGTCATTCAAGTTGACATCTTCATGCATAGCAAAGAACTTTCTCACAAGGCAAACGCTACTAGATAATTCTTTGAAAACCAAATTAAGTCAACGTTGGAGTGGTCCCCAGTAAATTTATAAATCCACCCCCGATAGATCTATAAATCCAGCAGGTATGTGAAGAATGAAGTACCATGAAACAGAAAAATTTAACAGAGTTGATGCCCAGATGGTTCGTGCACTACACCAAATTAATGGCTCCTTACCAAAATAACAATGAGCACATATTGCAAGCACTCAGACCAGAATACAATGGTGCAAGTAATTGAAGAATTTGGACTTTTCTTGAGGTTCTACACAATATGAAGTGTACAACTGTCCTCTTGGTAATTTGTGAGGAACAATGGAAAGAACCCACAATCTTCTTTGTTGCTTTCTTTTTTTAAAAGATTCTTCTAATAACCATGACCAAACCCACCCTGCCTCTCCGATCGCCCATGGTGAACTGAAAAGTAGAGTTTCTGCACGACAGGCGTAACTCGTCTGTCAAGGTCCTGAGTGTGGTGTTGAGGAAAACATGTCAACTTTTTATGTTTTAAGTGAATGCTGTAAATCCCCTATTATTTTCTTAACCCTCTTTTGGCTTGCATCAAAGAAAACGTGTCGGAACCTCAGTTTGCAGTGACTTTTATAGATGGGCTTTTAGATTCTGTGTGATTCTTCCAACTTTTAGACAGGTTTGCAAAGTTAGAGAGAGCGATTTCATTTTATCCTCTTTTAATCGCAGTCAAACGAAAGTGAACAAGCTCATAGTAAACTGAATTTCATGTGTTTTCCCTCCTCTCAGCGTTATTTAGATCAGTTCATTTTCACGTTTTTTCAGTTATTATTCAGCGGCCAGCGTTACTGGAATTCAAAGATCATTTCATTGAAGATGGAATAAAAATGTATAATAATTTTTAAAAAATATGTTTTGGCTCTACTGACGAGGGTTCAAAGAAATAGAAAACAAACACAGCATTTGAAAGAAAATCAAATAGCTTCCAAACCAAATGTTTTCGTAGAATTCCATTAATAAAAATGGGATGAATTTATTACAAAGAATGCGAGGGGGCTCTCGTGGCCAAGAGGTTAAGGTGTTGGCGTCTCATTCAAAGGTCCCGGGTTCGAATCCGGGTAGAGACCGAACATTTTTCTTCTCTAAAATTGTCTACTTTCACCTCCTTTCCTGCTCAATAGAAATGTTCCTTTGTCTGTTTTCATCTACCCTTTCTGCCCCCAACCCCTTTGTCCCCTCCGCTCGGCTCCTGACTCTTTCTGCAACCTTTCTACTGCTACTCCTTTGCTCCTTCTTTCTGCTGTCTTTCAGCCACACCCCTGTTCTTCTAGTAGGAAAGATCTACTTCTAGTCTTCTCGGACAAGAGCTAAAAATCTCGGAGGGCCCGTGTGCAAGTTGCGCACGTTAAAGATCCCTTGGTGGTCTAAAATCGATTAGAGTAGGCTTCGGCCGCCACCGGGCAAAATTCAAAATTTCCTACCAACTAAACAAGTTTAATGTGTCCCGCGCGCTCATATTATGACCTTATGCAGTTACGAGCGCTGTAAAACACTTGCTATTAAAAAAAACAACAACCCAAAACCCCTATGAAACACTGTTTAAGACGTATTTCAAGAGTGTCAAAGGCAAGTTGTCCTATTATCAGACATGCTTTTGGAGACCAAATGAAAAAAAAAGAAAAAGAAAGTGGAAGTTGCAGATGCTTAATTAGGGATGAAGCAATTATGCAGGGCCAAGATATATCAAGATTAGAAAAAGTGACCACGGACAGACAAAAGTGACGTTGATTTCTCTCCTCTTAACATACTTGACGGCTCAGTCTTACATCAGTTTTAAGCTAAGTAAAACAGAGAGAGAGAGAGAGAGAGAGAGAGAGAGAGAGAGAGAGAGAGAGAGAGAGTGAGAGAGAGAGAGGGGAAGGGTTCTGTGTTTTTCCTACACACGCTATTTCAGTTCGCATTTGCTCTTTGCATGGTCACACCAGGTGCCACCCTTGGGCTTACTGAGTTGAGACTGTGTGGGAAATAGATTGTAGTGTCTTCTTCTTCATTGTGTTTTCGTGCTAATCCTAAGGGGGAATGGACTGCTGATTCTTCACTCTGTGGTGCAACTGATTTTATCGTATGTGGCCCCTTTTCTCCCTTCTTTATGTCCTATGCCTTCGAGATCTAAGGCAGTCGCTTACCGCTTTCGGCGGTCCTCTATTTTTTTTATACTGACTACAGTATTTTCAGTTTTGGAAGGAATTAATTTTTAATTTTGGCCTGGCGGCAGCCGAAGTCTTTTCAGATCGATTTTAAGACCACCAAGGGATCTTTAACCCGTGCAATTTGCACTCGGGACATCCGTGATTATTTGTCCTCATAAGTGAAGGCTAGGTGTTCAATCTAACCTACCCTAAGATTAGGGGTGGGGCTGAAAGACAGCAGTAAGAAGGAGCCAGGATTAGCATCAGAAAGTGTCAGGCGGTAGGGGTACAGGAGAGAAGTGATGGCCAGAGGTGGGGATTGGGGAAAGGTGAGAGATTGGAGAAGAACGTTGATGACAAAACATGACTAGAGAACAATACAGGAGGACAAGTGATATAATTCTAGAGAACTTTTTTTCCCTCGCTGGCAGTTTTCGATCCAAGGATCGTTTGACCGAGAGGCTAACACAATGCCTCAAGGCCACGGTAGCATAATAATATTGTTGGGCATTACAAATTATTTTTAGCTTGTTCACTTCCCTGTGCCCGTGTTAAAACCTGCAAGAACCAAACAACATTACTTCTACAGTGATGAAAAAGTTTATTTCTTTGGGTCATATATTAAACAAAACCCTTTTTGGTCATACACAGGACCACTACAATAAAAGTTATACAATAATCGGGCCTCCAAATGGCTCGTTACGGGACTGCTCCCACATTTCAGTTTAAGTGTAGATCTAAGCTTAGGCCTATAAGAGAGACCTAGCAATATAAACGAGACAGTTTACAGCTTGGACCATACTGCGAATCTGACTAATCCAGTGACAACAGGAACTGCGGCGGTAAGCTCAAACAAACATGGCTGATTCTAAGAACACACACTGTAAGTGGTGTGCAATAGTCTGTACTAATTTTTTTTTAAACACGATCTGCATTAGCTTTTTACTTTTTTCAATCTAAGTCAAGATATCCAGGGTGATTTCCAGGAGACTAAACACACTGTCGCCATCTTTGTAGATCTCCAACAGACGTATGGCAAAGTGGGGAGAAAAGGCCTACTCATGAAAATGATGGACCTCGGGATACACGGGAAACTTTATAAATGGATCAAGTTTTTCCTAGCGGATCGAAACATCGAAACAAAGGTGAACAATGCCCACTCGTCAAGAGAAGTACTCGAGGAGGGCCTACCCCAAGGTTCCTGTCTGACTTGCACTTTGTTCCTGATCTTCATTAATGATGTGACGAACATGCTGAAATCAGAAAAGACTCTCTACGCTGATGATCTTGCTCTCTGGCAGACACATCACAGCACGGTAGTAGGAGCAGGAAAATTAAATGAAGACCTCAAGAGGCTCCACAATTACTGTCAGAAATGGAAGCTCAAAATAAACTGCTCGAAAACAGTATACACCATCTTTACAAAGAGCCATAAAACAGCCAAAGAAAAACTCCAACTGAAGAGAGGAAATGAAAATCTCCCAAAAGAAGAACAACCAACGTATCTAGGAGTCAAACTTGACCAAAGTCTAACAATGAAAAGCCAAGTGGAGAGCATAAAGAACAAGGCGAAAAGAAGACTCCAACTTTTAAAGAAACTCGCAAGCAGTTCATGGGGACCAGACAAACAAACTCTGAGAGCTCTATACCTTGGTTATGTCCGATCTTCCCTGGAATACAGCAATAGCCTACTCACTATGCGTAGTGCAACTACTTGCAATACCCTTGACAAGGTCCAAAATAATGCCCTTCGTTTCATAAATGGTGGCATGAGATCTACACCTACTGCCGCATGTGAAATTCTGTCAAATGTTGAACCCCTGGGAATACGCAGAGATAAAGCAGTTCTGGAGCTTCATGAAAGAACCAAAAGAATGTGCCCCAACCACCCAAACAGGAAATTAGTAGAAACATGGAAACCAAAGAAACGACTTCAACAAAAATCAGTCATGCATCGCATCACAGAACTAATGGAGAGCCACCATCTACCACAAAACAGAAGAGAAACCAAAAGAGTCAACCATAACATCCCTCCCCACATTTCTATGGAAAAACCAATCATTAAAACTTCTCTCAGAGACAATAGCACAAAATCTTCAGACCCAGTGAAGTTGATGCTTGCATCACATCAAACAATCGACAGCTATTCAGATGACTGGATGCACGTCTATACAGACGGCTCAGAATTCAAAGGCACAACCAAAGCCGGATATGGAATATTAATACAATACCCAGATGGAAGTTCCAATGAGATCTCTGCAGCCTGTGGAGAGAAATGCAACAACTACGACGCAGAAATGATCGCAATTGAAACAGCACTATACCATCTCCGCAGTTTTTGACACTCATCCAAACAAAACACAGAGTATAGTGATCTTCACTGACTCACTATCAGTCTTGCAAGCAATAGAAAATGATCACCATCTAAACGAAGACTTGACACTTATACTGTTTGGCTCCCATCATCTGATAACATTCTGTGGCGTCAACCTGGTGACGCAATGGATTCCCAGACACTCAAACATACCTGGAAATGACAGAGAAGACAAATTCGCCTAAAGGGGATCTAGACAAGAACAACCCAACATTCCAACTTCATACAACACTGCAAAACAAATCATTAAAAGCAACAGCAAACAAGATTGGACGAACAGATGGGCCCTGGAAAAGACAGGCAGAGCAGTTTTCAAACATATGACTACAACAAAACGAAATGACAATATCAACCACCAACAGAAAAAGAAACAGACCACGATCTTCCGCCTACGAACAGAACATATTATTATGCAGCTCATTTTTCACTTGAACAGAATAAAACCAGAACTTCCCCCAATGTGTCCTTTGTGTGACTATGCATATGAGACAGTGGAACATCAACTTTTCCACTGTACAGCCCTAAATGACATCCGAGCTACCCTTCTCCCTCCGAGACCTAACTTCGACAACACACTCTACGGAACATTACAGCAACTGCAGCAAACCTGCACTTATCACTACATGGCATTGGACAGAAGGGCGAGAGCCCAGATGTTGCTGGATCGATAACAACAACAACAACAACAACAACAACAACAACAACAACAACAACAACAACATCTTTTTTCCTAAAGACCCTGAAAGATAAGTCAGTTGGTGGTTAAGTAGATAAGCTTAAAAGGCGTATTATTCAGAGAAAGTTAGTTTCAAAACACACACCTTCGTATTCACCATGAATGAAAGCGTGTTTTGTAACTTGTGTTCTCAGTAGATCTAGATTGAATCTAGATTTAGATCTGTATGTAGATCTATCTTGATCTAGATTCTAGATATAGATAGATCTATTGTAAATCTAGGTTTTAGATCTAGGCTTCCTCGCATCTGGAGATAGTTTATGTGGTTTAGATCAGGGGCGAAGGCTGACTTGTTTGACAGGGTAATCAAAGTGAAACGGGACCAGATATGGCCTGTAGATATGACACAAGAATCTTACTCGAGGCGGCGACTCTGAGTTGTGAATGAAAACAAATCCGGAATTCATATTGTATGTTCAACCGCCAAAATAATCGGGAAAGTATCTTATTAAATATCAGTTCCCACTAAAATTAAATTTAACTTTAGACGTGAATACATAAACACAAAGCAAAGAAGCAGAGACGTCAGTACGAAATCTATATGTTATAGATCTACCAGTGAGTCTAACTCTTTGGTAGAACATGACAATTATCATTTTTTAAATTTTACATTTGGCTGTTTTTGTTAGCCTTCCGCGGCCAGGAGCTGGTGTCATAATCGAGGTCACGATCTGATTATAGGACGGTAAAAAGTCGAGGAAAAAAAGCAAGTACTTGCAACAGTGAAGAGATTGTTAGGAGTTAGTTCCCCTCACATTTGTGAGGTAGACTCGACCAGTGTTAGTTAGCTTACATAATCAGGGCTTGAGATTGATTTTAACTGTGACCCCAAAGGGGTGAACAGGGTCATGTGGCAATGAAACAGCTTAGACTGCTATGCACATGTTCCCTTCAACTATATTGGTGGACTCTTCCAGCCTCACTTTAAGCTTACTTAATCAAAGTTTTCGACTGCTTATGGAGTGGCCCGAAAGGGGTGAGGAGGCTATTTCTGTGGCCGTGAAACCGTTTTGAATGTTAGGCATACTGTTCATTGTTGATTACGAACATCTTTTGACATTTAATTTAAGAGATTTACGTTTATGGATGAATTTGACAGCGACAATGTTTCAAAATTAGGAAGGGAAGCAGTGATTATTTGATTATATAGACGCTTCGCCCCTGGTTTAGATCTATCTAGATCTAATTCAGTGCTCATCACCCAGTCAAGATCTAGATCTAGATCTAGATTTAGATTCGTTGGCACTTCTTCTTGTATACAAATGTCAGGCTTCACTACAAAGTGAAGTGCTTTGCACAAGTTCACCAAGACTAGCAGTGGAAGGCAGGAATATTTCAACATTACAAAAACAAAGCAAATTGAATTTAGCAGTGCACTTGCATCAGGAAATAGATATGGTGAGTTGTATATAAATCTCTCTTGCTCTTTCACTCCATTTCTCTCTCTCTCTCTCTCTCTCTCTCTCTCTCTCTCTCTCTCTCTCTCTCTCTCTCTCTCTCTCTCTCTCTCTCTCTCTCTCGTTCTCTTTTCCTCGTCTTCTCCATTGTTGTTGTTGTTGAATAATTTATGAAGCTACTTGTATTTGATAAGCCAAAATTGTATAGGTTTTATTAATGTTGTTATTGATGCTCATAAATATACAACAAAAACAAAGAGGTACTGTCTGTGTAATCATGAGTAATTAATTGCTCATTAAACTCTCCAGGGGCTCTCGTGGCCTAGACGTTAAGATGCTCGCCTCTCATTCAAATGTCCCAGGTTCGAATCCGGGTAGCCCCCCTCCCCCTTTCGGCTCCGTACTGTTTCTGCAGCCTTTCTACTGCTTCTCCTTGGGTCTTTCTTACTGCTGTCTTTCAGCCACACCCCTGATCCTATGGTAGGAAAGATCTACACCTAGCTTTGTCGGACAAGAGCGAAAAATCTCGCAGGTCCCGTGTGCAAGTTGCGCACGTTAAAGATCCCTTGGAGGTCCAAAATCGATAAGAGTAGTCTTCGGCCGCCACCTGGGCAAATTTCAAAATTTCCTTCAAACTGACAATGTTAGGTGTGTCCCGAGGGCACATATGACTTTATGAAGTTGTGAGCGCCGTAAAACATTTACTAACCCCCCCAAAAAACAACAACAACAAACAACAACAAAAACAACAACAACAACAACACAAAACAGGGCATTACTTCTTTGCCGTGATTTCCCAAGAAATGAAATGACTTTGATCAATACTATCAATTAAAGTAATACATATGATTATCTAGGATTTAAATCTTATTTACTCGTAGCGGGCATTGGGAACAAACTCTAGTCCTTCGTCTCACCAGCGCAAAAGCCCCGGATTAGGGTGTCACCTTTTTCATAATTATTCCTTTTGAAGAGATACAACAACTGATTGAAGAAAACTCACGGCACGGAGATGTGGTTGTATACACGGATGGATCTGTTAAACGAGAGGAAAAATCTGAATGGGGCAAGAGTGAGTGGCAGATTGGTGCAGGAACAGCAGAGAGCATACGATATGACAACATTTAGCATGAGAATGGAGATAGAGGCAATCACTCAGGCTCTCAAATGGGTCTCAACAACTCGACAAGCACATGTGATCTTTGTCACAGACTCTCAGAGCACTCTGAGGAAGATTGAGAGTGGAAACTTTAGAGCTGAATGGACAGAGCTCCTGAAGAAGACAGCACTGAAAAAGATCACGTGGATCTTCACCCCGGCCATGCTGGAGCCAAGGGCAATGAGCGGGCTGGTGAGCTCGCTGGAAAAGCAAGACCTGAAGGGAAGCTGTGCCCTGACAAACCTGAAATTGTACGTTCAATTAGGGAAAAACGAGAAAAAGAACAAGAAGAGTCGGATTACCATCCTCTTGAGCGACTTCGTGAACTTGGAATTGGATGGGGCGCTGCAGAAGTTCAAGACTTAGTGAGAGGAGCAGAAGGCTATGGAATCAACCATTGCTTGGAACCGTCAGCATCTACACACTTCGAGATGTGCTTCTTCAGGGGACGGAGCGCTTATGGGGATGCCCCTGGTGCGGTGATGTCGGTCCTTCACGCAAGTCACAAGTAAGTCCTTTTGAAGCTGCCTTTTGTCATGAAACAGTTCACGGACTGTCAATTCTGGTGAAAAAGGAACAGAACATCAAACGCTCGACACCCAACAGTGAAAGACAGGCTTTGGAATATACCTTTTTGTGTCTTGTAGATACTTTTATTAAATTTATTCAAAATACCTGCCACAGTAAGAATCTGTTTGCCTAATCTAGACAAAGCCAGGTTGTCTGTCACCACTCCGCCTTAATTTGATCTGGAAAGGGTGGCTATTTGGTTCGGGTCTTAATTTCAGTTCTGTCGGTGAATGTGGCTAATGATTATCTGTGGCGAGAGTCATACGTCTTCCCCCATTTCTCTTCTAGGCCCCCAATGTTCTTGGACTGATAATAGAACTGAATTGAAAAAGCCTCGCTAGGAGCCATGTCATTATCATGATTCGGGCTCAGACGAATTTTGGTTAAGAGGATTGCGACTTCGTAAGGAACAAAAGCCTTTATTTAACGAGTTTGTCTTGGTCTAACAAAATAGGAGTAGTTTTTTTTTTCAGTCTGATCAGAATTAGATGTTTTCTTTAGTGCCACCATTTCATATTTTGAGCTTTAACATACCGTTGCACTTGATAGCTGGACTGTTGATATTTCCAAAAAGCGTTAGGCATCTTTTCCATGAGTATTTTAGGACTAATAAGGAGCAACGATGTAAAATAACTGAATGCTGGTTTTCCGTGACTAAACACGTAAATGTCTTACTTAGGATAGTGTACTCAAACCTTCATTCTATCAGCCTCAGAAATTATGGCTTTATAACGTTTCTTTATAAGTTCATCATCTTCTTTTGAGAAGTTGGTCATTACTGAAAAGGGGGTAATTGTACAATACAGAGACAAGGGCAATAGAACGCCAAGAGTTTAAGAGAGAGAGAGAGAGAGAGAGAGAGAGAGAGAGAGAGAGAGAGAGAGAGAGAGAGAGAGAGAGAGAGAGAGAGAGAATAAAAAGAAGAGAGAGATAGGAAGAGGGAGAGAGAGAGGAATGAAGTGGGAGAGAGAAAGAAAGAAAGAAAGAGAGAGAGAAAGCCACTGTGAGAATGAGAGAGAGAGAGAGAAAGGGAGAGAGACAGAAAGAGAAAGAGAGAGAGAGGCAGAGAGAGAAAGGTAGAGAGATAGAGATAGACAGATAGATAAATAAATAGATAGATAGATAGATAGATAGATAGAGAGAGAGAGAGAGAGAGAGAGAGAGAGAAAAGGATTAATCAATGAATTTAGAGATGAAGCGATGGTTGGGATTGGGTTTAGAAAAGGAATGTGGGAAAAACTACAAATTGAGTCGAGGTAAAACAAAAAATATCTCTTACATAAGAAAAGCCCGATGATGCCGAACGATCAACCTTAAAAAAAGAGCAATACATTTTAAAAACAATCCCCCCCCCTCCCCTTTCTGGTCGTTCCTGTATCAATAACATCATAAACGCAGGAAAAAACCATCAAGAAATCTGTATCTGGATCCTTATGCTGAAAGCGTTGAGCCGGCTGGCATTACCTCGACAGCTTAAAATAGTTATATTTATCTCAATCTGCGGGAGATATACGTCCTAAAAACAATTTCGTTAAATTTACTGTTGAACCCTAAAGCTGGAAACAACACAGAGACGACACTTATACTTTACCATCTTAGTAAAGGCTACATTTTGGTACGCTTTCGAAAAGGCGAATTTACATATAAATATGACAGGTTTGTTTGTTGAAAACTGTTTACTGTCGGGTCATAGCATTTTCGGTTATAAATCTAGTACATTTTCTCGCATACCCAATCGCAAGCTCCATGCTAGCGGTTTCTTTTCTTTTTTTTTTCTAAGTGTGTCAAGCACAGAACACGTAGAACCACATGGTTCAGTATGGTTTTGAAAGGTGCAGACTCGGAGAGCCACAGACGTGGTAGAAGGGTCAGATGATTCATTGAGAGCTTCGCAAACTAGGCCTACACCACAGTGTAATAAGAAAAACTGATTTTAAAAAAAAATTAGCCATCCCAGGAGGTGTTTTTCTATTTTATTTTACAAAACAAGTCTTTCTAGGGGGTGTTTTACTCTCTATAATTGGCCCTTAAAAGATTAAGGATTGTGAAATGTTTTAAAAAGTCTCTGTTTGGTTGTTTTTTTAATACACCTCTATTTTCGACTTTTGTATTGCTGCATGATTTCTTCCACCTTTATATGATAAAAGCTTACTTTCTTGACTTATCAAATATGCTTTTGAAAATATGTATCACTAGAAACATCACAAAGTGCATTGATTTGTGTGAAGCCAGAAAATGAGTCACATTTTTAGAACATGCGTTTGTTGTTTTAGAGGCAGGCGAGAGAAATGGTGTGAAAGTATTCAGATGTACTTAGATCTATACCTAACTCAGAGCAATACGCAATAAAGAAAAAAAATGCTTGGGGGCTCTCGTGGTCTAGAGGTTAAGGTGTTGGCCTCTCATTCAAAGGTCCCGGGTTCAAATCCGGGTAGCGACCGAAAAATTTTCTTCTTTAAAATTGTCTCCTTTCACCTCCTTTCCTGCCCTCTAACAATGTTCTGTCGCCTGCTTTCGTCTCCCCTTACCTCCTTTGCCCCCTCCTCTGGGCTTCTGACTCTTTCTGCAGCCTTTCTATAGCTGCTCCTTGGCTCCTTCTTACTGCTGTCTTTCAGTCACATCCCAGATCTTCTGGTAGGAAAGATCTACACCTAACGGGCCCTTTGCGCACGTTAAAGACCTCTTGGTGGTCTAACAACCGATAAGAGTAGGCTTCGGCCGCCACCCGGGCAAAATTAAAAAATTCCGATCAACTAAAAAAGTTTAATGTATTCTCCGCGCTTATATGACTATATTAAGTTGCGAACGTCGTAAAACACTTATCCCCAAAAACAAATGCTAGCTCTGTCATAAAATGATGGAGAGCACTTTTCTCGACTATCGAACCTGTCATGTTATCCGAAGTGACCTTAACACAGGCAAAGACGCGCTCACGCGTACGAAAACACACACAAACACACACACACACACACACACACACACACACACACACACACACATAAACACACACACACACACACACACACAAACCACAGTCACACAGACTTGTAAATCCCCGTACATCGTGTCGTCGTCATTCAGCATTGTGGTATGTCAAAATTCCGAAAAAATTTTAATCAAGCATGTGATACGGTTTAAAGAGGAGAATTGTTTTGTTGTACTCTCATTATTTTTCTTAAAAGATTAGGATATGTTTGTGTAAGTGAGTATGTGTGTGTGTGTGAGTGTGTGCATATTTGTTTATTTAATAAAACACTTTATATTTAGATAATTCTCTGTTCAAAAACGAGCAAACAGTGTTCCGATTATCCAAAAAATCTCGTATTTTGACATTCGGCAAACACACACACACACACACACGCACACACACACACACACACACACACACACACACACACACACACACACACACACACACACACATACACTCACTCTTTCAATTTCGGGGGCTCTCGTGGCCTAGAGGTTTAGGTGTTGGCCTCTCATTCAAAGGTCCCGGGTTCGAATCCGGGTATCGACCGAAAAAATTTCTTCTCTAAAATTGTCTCTTTCACATCCTTTCCTGCTCTCTAGCAACGTTCTGTTGTCTGCTTTCATTTCCACTTTCTGTCCCCACCTTCTCACCTCTTTTGCCCCCTCCTCTGGGCTCCTGACTCTTTCTGCAGCCTTTCTACCGCTACTCCTTGGCTCCTCCTTACTGCTGTCTTTCTGCCACACCCCTGATCTTCTG
>NW_004797724.1:50513-56971 GCF_000002075.1 Aplysia californica | reverse complement strand
ACACCACCACCACCACCACCACCACCACTACCACCACCGCATCAACACACCTCGAAACACTACACTACACTCACACAAACACCGCACCACGCCACCCTACACCACACTCACACCCACGACTTTTACACATAGACTCGTAAAGATGCATTCAAACGTGTACATATACACCAACGTTCACTAACCCCCCACCCCACACACTCAAATTCGATGAAGAACCAATTCCCAATCAAAACTTCCCCCAAACTGTTCTGAAATTATCTTTGGAAGTGGGGAGCTTGCAGGGCGATAATCTCCTCCCTATCCCCGACATCTCAAATTAGGCCGGCTGTCATGTCACGTGTGACGGATGCCTGCTGTAGCACTTTCATAGAAGAAATCAGTCATTCTACCCTCACGCGAGCTTTTTCCTCCCAAATTGAGTCACGCACAGAGCGCTTGAGGACAAACAGTTCGGTATGGTTTTGAAGGCAGGCCGGAGCTTGCCACAGAAGAGGGAAAATGAATAGAAAGCGCAATGGTCTACTTTTACGAGTGACTGAAGGGCCATTTCTATGTGGTCTTGATGAATAGTCCTACAAAGTGCGAAATCTTTTCATCTTTGTTCCCATTTATGAATTCAGGAAAGTTGGCAATAGTAAATACTCTCAGAAGGCTGTGATCTACAAACAGGTGTTATAAATATACACTTCTGGTGGCCCAATTTTTGTGTCACTTTTCAAAACAACTCACACACTTTTCAGACATCAAAATTTAAACGAAGGTAGCAGTCAATGTTCCTAAGAGAAGTTGAATTTTCATTCTTTTGAACTTAAAAATAAAACAGATGTAAATTTTTATCCCCATGTACAATCATAAAATACTTAAGAATAGTGCCACTGCCTTCCAATTCCACTTTGAAAAAAAATGTAAACGTCCTCTCTAAAGTGCAGGTTCATAGCTCAGACTCATAATATCGATTGTATGAAGGTGACAAGGTGTTTAGGTGGGTGGGCACTTGTGTGTGTGTCCTAGAGCACCACATAATACTCCTTGTTTAAAAACAGAGTGCTACAGAGTGGTTGCCAGGAATGATTGCGTGGTTTGTCTTTGTAATACTGTGTATTATTCAAGCATGTATGTATTAGAGTTTAATTTTGTGGAAGGAGTTCCGCAGAGGGCCAGCCGACCAACAACACCTAACCCTAACATTGTCCCATACCCTAACCTTAACCGTAACCCCAACCCTAACCTTAACCGTAACCCTAACCCTAACTCTTGTATAGTTTGCTCAGTGGACCTTGTCACGGTAAGTGCCGGCCCTCTGCAAAACTCCTCCTAAATTTATTGTGTGTTTATTTATGCCAAGGGATCAGTGAAGTGGAATTTATTTATGTTTATTTCTATTTTTATTCTGCAAATATATTCCAAAGAAGTTAGATTGACGTCAAGTAGTCGTACTGTTATGGTGGACGAGAGCAGTCGAAAGCGATACGCGATGGTCTAGCCTTAATAAGCTTCAGGTTGTCTTTAATAAACGTTCCATAAACATTCCTGGCATTTCTTGTCACGACAATTACAGACCTCTATTTTTGAGCCGGGCCTGTTGTGGCTTGCAGAAGGACACCCCCCCCCCCCAACAAGTGACCACCGACTTAAACGCCATGTCACTGAAATTGCTGGGCATTATATGTGGGCCTGAGCCCCGTAATACCTCGACCACTAGATCCGTCAGCCCTTTTCCTTACATACAGGCTCAGTTAATTAAATCACTATGGAAAGACTATTTAGAACACTCAGCACGTCTCTTGAAACGTGGAAAATCATCGAAAACAAAACGAATCTTTCAACCTATTCCTTTCCAAAGACGCAAGCTCCAAACCTCACCCTAAACAGAATAATATCCTATTTTGATTTTTCAAACGAACGGAATCTACTAAGACAGAGGCAGCGAAGAGCTGCAACAAGTGTCCTGTTTCTGAAATCGGGAGCCTCTAAATTAGGCTAATTCGCATACCTTTATCGTGTCATGTGATAGATGTCTGCTCAACACACTAAAGGAAGGGATCATTCCTTCTTTCCTCACTCAAGCGCTTTCTTCCAAAATTGTGTCACGCACAGAGAACCACAGTCAGATTGGCCATGAGAGCTGAAGACAGGGAAACCATAGAAGGGGAAAAGAGAACGTGTGGCGCAGAGGTAATCTGCAATGACGTCACTATGGAGTATACTATAACGCTTCTTTGGTTCGTTTGAGTTCGAAAACGCGTGTCAACCTTGTGTGGAGTTGATGCTTTACAGGAGCCACAATTCTAAAGTATCATGGAATAAAGGAGTCGACATGTCCCTTGTTTCATAATACAAATAAAAGATCGCATTTATTGTATAGCACAAATTTCCTTTCAACAGCAAGCTCTTTGCCTTTTTGAATCTATAATATTATTATTGCCCCAGTAGACTTGATAGCAGGCTAACATTCTGAAACTACCTCACCAAACAACAGCCCGGGGCCAAATCAGGTCCGCCATCATGATCATGCCACCATATTGGGGGTGGCGGAGAGCTAGAACTTTTGTTTGCAGAGTGTGTGTGTGTGTTCATGACTTGATGACCAAAGTGACTTACACACTACCTTGGACTCTACAGTGCAAGTTAAACATCCTTGTGTTGACTTCATAGCTTCTAGCTTAATGTATTGCACGCGAGTTCGACTTGATGTGACAAAACATTAGGGTATTGTGCTGAACACAATAGTTATCCGCTTGCCTTCGCCATTCTCTCGTTATCCGGCCCACTTTGGAAATAGTTTGGTGAGGGCTGTTATGTATAAAACTAGCTCCTCAGCCCGTCTTTCCCCCTAACCTTCTAAAAAAAATTGAAATGTTAGGGCCAAGATTTTTTTTTAAGAAATGAAAGATTTTGATACTAAAAGAAAACACTTTGTCAAAAGGCTAGACAACCCACTGGTGCCGTTTAGTACCAACTTGTTTTTATTTTTGATATACACCTGACTCTCTTGGATACTTAATTTTTTGCGCTATATCTTTATAGGCATTTGCCCTCAATTGGTTTAGTACGTCATTAAAAACTCGCTTACTTAGTTTGAAAACTAGGGTTTAGAAAAGCATCATACTCATCACCACATTTACGAATGCTTCCTATTTTATCATTTGCTTATCTGAGTTTTGTCTGTTCTTCTATGTTTCAATTACACTGGTACGTTATCCTCAGTTCATATACATTATGTTTGTGTTTATCAGAGAGCAAGAGACTGTAGGACTTTTCAAAAATCGATGGTGGAAAGGCTGATAAGCCTGTTTTGTTCTCAAATGAGAGTACAATGGGCGTCAAAAGTAAAATATACACTGATTTAGCTCCTTTCACTCATAAATCTGGACTGTTTCACTCTTTATTTTCTAGGAACCTCCTTTTTTGATGCTTAGAGGTAACGTAGAAGAGGACGGGTCACCTTTGATTGGCAACGGCAGATATGAAGGTACGTGACCGTAGCATTTCTATTCTCATGCAACGCAACAACACAGTGTGGTAGATTAATTATTAAGGCACTGAAGCCTAGATTCTAATGTTCAAGGGGGAAACCACGTAGAAGAAAAGTCTTGGGAAACTCGCCAAATGGCTTACCTTCAAGAACACCCTGTTCGGGATTCCACTCTTGATTCCTTGTATTGCAGTCCAGCATAATACCAACTGATTATAACCACACGCCTACCATTCTCAGTAACTTTATTATACTTTGAGATTATTAGGCAAATTCTTTAAGGCAGTAAACTGATTAGGTGTGTCAGTTCAAGGAGTTCAAATTCGAGAAAGGTCAAAGATCTAGTAACAATATCCAAACAGCTCACGTCACAACTGCTTTTAGTGTTGGCTCAGTCTTCCAATAAATGGATGTAGATGGGCAAAGGTCTATTTCAGTTCCCCATTCTTAAAATACATTAAGATCGTCTGTCGAGCATGATTTCACGACTACCTCCATGATTGCCTTACAGAGCTTAAAGACCTTTGACGTGTGTAGACGGTCAAGTAGGTTCCTAATGGAGGGTTGAAGTAGAACTTTACCTCTCTAGATGCTATAGTTTTTAAAGCAGTATCTCACTCCTTTCTCGTATTGTTGCTATCTAACGCTACTTTGAAATGTTTCCTCTGTATTGTTACTTGACACGACATGCAATACTTGCCTTCTGCCGCATTGTGACGTAGATGTCTGATGGCAGCATTGACCTTGTTTGTTTGTTTGTTTGTTTTGTTTGTTTGTTTATTTTTAAAGGATGAATCGCTAGTCACTGTACACATCATGTCTGCCACTACAGTACAAATACTTGATTATTTCATCACGCCGGCTGTGATGATCTCGTTACCGGGGTATAGAGGCTTCTCGTTTTACTTATCACCGTGTCTCGATTAATAAAAAATCCCTTTGGCCTACTCTCTTCTGTAAACATTTCATATGGATATTCTAACATGAAAGTTTGACACTTAACACACGGTTACACCACCTAAGCGCATCCTCCCTCTCCCTCAGCCCCAACATCGGTGTAATCAAATTAATAATGATCTAACTTGAAACAAGGGGAACTACCAAGACACATGCAAGCATTTCATATGTGTGTGGGTGTGTCTGTATGTGTGCATATGTGCTGTGTGTGTGTGTGTGTGTGTGTGTGTGTGTGTGTGTGTGTGTGTGTGTGTGTGTGTGTGTGTGTGTGTGTGTGTGTGTGTAATATTATGTGTGTATGTATTAAGGTATACGAAAGTAATACTGTGAAGCGTACGATATTATTGATGTTGGACAGAAATGGGTATTGGTTTTCTTAGGTTACGCCAAAGACTTAGCGATGGAGATAGAGAAGCGGCTGGACATTGACTACATCCTTGACCCAGTCACGGATGGAGAGTACGGCAGGGAGGTGGAGAATGGCTCTTGGACGGGTATGATTGGGCAGCTTGTTAGTGGGGTAAGTTGCCATAAATGCTACATAACTTGTTCCATAATATGGTGTCCCTTTTATTTAACGCAGTGCCGTTTCGAAATGAACTGGGAGTCCGAATAACCATTTCTTCTTCTCGATTATGTATATGAGTGTACACAAATTAAATGTATAACTTTAAAAACACAATCTTCTCTCCCCAGCGATTCAAACACTACAGGTATCCGTTTCGAGTCGTATGCACCTGAATTACAGAAAGCAGAGATTAAAACCATAAGAAAGCTTGTCTAGGTCTTAATTTTTCTAATAGAGCCTTACATTAAAATTTGTTGAAGACAGAAAAAAAGCAGGAGATCGTATTCCACAAATTAATAAACAATTCAAAGCAATTACACCAAGAGCGCTCTCTACTTCCCTCTCCACACACTACCCCCCCCTCAAAAAAGAATAAAAACATCCACAACACCCACAACCACAAAACAACAGACAGATCCGAACAAACCAACAAAAAAATTATTATGAGAAAATAAAAGCTACTTTGTTGTTTTCATTCCAAAAGCCTTTCCCCCTGACTCAGTTTCCTTTACCAAAAATACGAACAATATAAGTAAATGAGTTTAATTTGTTTTCCAGAAAGCAGACCTTGCCATCGGCCCTCTGACTATCACTGCGGCCAGAGAGCGGGTGGTGGACTTCACAAAGCCATTCATGGACATAGGAATCTCTATCATGACTCTCAAGCCAGAGAGACAGAAGGCGGGACTCTTCTCTTTCATGGAGCCCTTCTCGCTGTCCCTCTGGGTCAGCATTGTCATTGCTTACGTCACTATCAGCTTGACCATTTTCATCGTGAGCAGGTAACTCAGTCATCACTTTGCTGATGGAAGTCTGGACTGATTGATACTGCTTGATAATTAGATATCATTATAGCAGTCATATTATGCTTTAGTCTATGCCTCTGTTCATTTGTCTCTATTTCTACTTTTGTCTCTGTTTCGCTGCCTGTCTGTCTGTCTGTCTGTCTGTCTGTCTGTCTGTCTGTCTGTCTGTCTGTCTGTCTGTCTGTCCGTCTGTCTGTCTGTCTATCTGTCTGTATGTTTGTCTGTCTGTCTGTTTGTCTGTTTGTCTGTCTGCCTGTCTGTGGCTCTCCTTCTTTTTCTCTCTCTCCCCCCCTCTCTCTCTATCTCTCTCTCTATCTCTCTCTCTCCCCTTTCATCTTTCTCTCTCTTACAACCTCTCCCTGCATACCTCTCTCGTACTGTGCCACTTCCCGGCTCTATGGATACGCCCATTTCTCTCTAATTTCTCACCCTCATACGTGTTCTTTCTATCATTTTCTTTCTCTCTCTCTCTCTCTCTCTCTCTCTCTCTCTCTCTCTCTCTCCTCTCTCTCTCTTTCTCTCTCTCTCTCTCACTTTCTCTTTCTTTCTAATACTCTCTCTCTCTAACATTTTTCTCTCCCTCCTACTTTCTCACACAATTTATCATTTTCTTTATCTAGACGTCTTTTCTCTCCCCCTCTGTCTGCCTGTC
>NW_004797724.1:48645-50365 GCF_000002075.1 Aplysia californica | reverse complement strand
TCTCTCTCTCTCTCTCTCTCTCTCTCTCTCTTTCTGTGCCAGACACACATACGCGCGTGGGCGTGCATGCACGTGCTCTCACTACCTCTCTGTTACTCTTGTATCACGTCGTACTTCTCTTTTCTTCTCTCCTCTATTACTTCCCTCATCCTTTCTCTATCTGTTTGTCTGTCTGTCTGTCTGTCTCTTTCTCCCATCTCCTCTCTCTCACATACACCGACACACAGACACACTGACACACACACGCACGCACACACACACACACACACACACACACACACACACACACACACATACGTGCGCGCTCTCACTCACACTCTCCACTCCCATCCACTCCCATCCACTAAAAGGTGAATGAAACAAACGGCACTATTAACTGTTTTAGTTGGTTCTTGCACTAGAGTTTTGAAAAACTTTCATGTCCAAGAAAATTTCTCAAATACACTGACCTAAAAATACACAACCAATGTTTTATGAGGTAAATGCCAAAGGGGAGCCCATGTTTCAATCAAGGCGACTCCAAGGAAATTACAAATCAAGACATTATGTTTCGCCGTGTGAAAGAGAAACAGCCTGATAGCATTTGGCAGCATTTGATGTCAGATTGAATTACAGATGAAATGTTTCGCTGTGGGTGAGAGAAATTGATCTGATGACATTTGATATAACATTTAATTTTGCAAGGAATGTGGCAACGTTCAGATAACAACCAGTGCAATCTTGCCGAGTATGTCAGGAGGAGAAAACAAATGGCTTAAATAGCTAAACGTAATTTTCACTATTACTGCCCTTGGATCGCCCGCCGCTTGCATTTTTCAACATGATCCTGGTTTGGAACACGGCTTGCACCCGGAAGTTTTAGTTTTAGCTTTTAAACAAGCTATGTTGCTGATCTGTCTCACTTTTTGCTCTCTAATTCAAACTTCTTTGCTGAACTAGAATCTACCCGTTTCCAATTTCTATTGTTTGACACAGGTTCAGTCCTTACGAAATGAAAGAACATGCTCCGTACCTGGATCACTTCAGATACAACTTCACACTGTGCAACTCCTTCTGGTTTGCCATGGGGGCGTTGATGCTTCAAGGCAGTGATCTATGCCCACGGTAAAGATACATACTTTTTTTAGCAAGCTTTAATGCATTTGACTATTTGACATGAACAAAAAGGCTGAGACAGACAGACAGACAGACAGACAGACAGAGAGTCATGATATAAATGCCCGGTAAACATATAAATAGAAAGGTGCAAGACGATAGGAAGGCATAATGCCACCTTCGATCAAGTGACAGTAAAAAATAGAATACAGTTGGATAGAACCAATATTTACGGTCTCTGGATAGAACATTAAAAAATAGTTTATTTTAAGTTCAATGGTATGTTCATTTTCATATTCCCTCTTCTCTGTCAGATCAATCGCTGGGCGAATCATAGGCGGTGTTTGGTGGTTCTTCGTCCTCATCATCATCTCCTCCTACACCGCCAACCTAGCAGCCTTCCTCACCGTAGAGCGGATGCTGCAGCCCGTCCAATCTGCGGATGACTTAGTCAAACAGGCGGAGATCTCCTATGGCATTCTGGAGACGGGCGCCACACGAGTATTTTTTGAGGTACGATATCAGAGCAGAAACATGGGTGGCAAACTATGACCGACCGACTTAAAGAAGACGAAGAAGAAGAAGAAGAAGAAGAAGAAGAAGAAGAAGAAGAAGAAGAAGAAGA
>NW_004797724.1:38645-47740 GCF_000002075.1 Aplysia californica | reverse complement strand
CACACACACACACACACACACACATGCACGCACATACACAGACAGTCACATAAATGTATAATTGGTGTTATTTTATCAAACATACACATGTACGTGTGTGTATCAATAAAGTACAAATACAATGAAAAAATAAGTCCCCAAACAAACAAACAAATTAACAAACAAACACGTACACGAATTTTAATGAGAGTCATTAAATTTATGAAGCATAGAGATGTACGTGTGTGTATCATTAAAGCAAAGATAAGATGAAAACAAAAACACCAAACAAACAAACAAATAAACAAACACGCACACGGATTAACGATGGAAGTCGTTTTATGAAGCATACATGTATGTGTGTGTATCAGTAGTGGAGAAAAGGAGAGAGAAAAAAAAGCCAGAAACAGAAACAAAAAACAACCAAACAAACAAATTAAAAAAACACCGGCCCACGAATTTCTACTTGGGATCATTTCATAGAACATAGAAATACAATATCATGACAATGTACATGTGGGTATTGTGTATTGGTTTAAAAAAGATCCCTGGAAGATCATTAAAAACAGGACCATCAGAACCAAACATATCGGGCTCTCGTGGTCTAGAGGTACGCGTTCGCTTCACATTCAATAGGTTCCAGGTTCGAAACCTGACAGCAACGGCAGCATTAACATTTTTTCTCTAAAATGTTCTCTTTTCACCTCCTTTCCTTTTCTCTAGACATGTTCTGTCGTCTGCTTTCACCTCCACTTTCTCGCTCTAACCCGGCCCACCCCCGGCCAGTGGGCTCCTCTCTCCTTTGCTCCTGACTATTTTTACAAGTATTGCTTCTCCTTGCTCCCTCTTACTACTGTCTTTCAGCCACACATCCCTGATCTTAGGGTAGGAGTGACCGAATATTCGGCTTTCTCGAAAGGGCAAACAATCTCGAGGTCCCTTGAGCAAGTTGCGCACTTTAAGCTCTTTTGGTTGTTCTAAAATCGATAAGAGTAGGCTTCGGTCGCCACCAAGGCAAAATTCAAAATTGATTCATACCAAAACCTGACAATACTCTAGTCAGTATGAAGACATAATTTTGGCGGGCCGCGGGTGTATCGATACCATCATCAATACCATCACGACGAGGTATTCGCTTAGGGCAGTCGCTGTTCCCCGGACACATTTTTTCTTATTTTTAAAAATAGAGTCGCTGTTCCCCGGTGCTCCATCAAGGAACACATGTGTCATGAGTGGTTGTTTTTTCGATTCAGGAGTCTTGTCTTAACGTAGGGGACGTTAGATTTTAAAGCAGATATGTGTCTTTTATGGGAAGGTCAATTTAGAATTACGGTATAGTATCTATTTTTAACTTTCTAATTTGACTGGCAGTTTTCATTCATAGTAATTGAGTAATTAATTGTCTTAAAATCTCTTTTTGTCTTTAAGAGTGGCCTTTTATGTAAGCATAGAGGTTAATTTTTGCAAACTTTCCTGAAGTCCAATCTTTCAGCCGTTTAGTCTTTAGTATTGTATGAAGATTAAAGGTGGAAATATCCACAGAAAAGCCAATAATAAAGCCCCCCCCCCCCCCCGCCTCACAACCCCTTGCCGATTTTCCAGCTTATTTCATCTCTCTCTCTCTCTCTCTCTCTCTCTCTCTCTCTCTCTCTCTCTAACACGTGTGGGTGCCCAAGAGGAATTTTCCAAGAATGGTAGGGTCGGAGCCAAGTGGGCCAAGCGTGTGCACTAGTCACCTACATGAAACGATTGACGGGGAAAGCGCGACCGCACGCGCCCCCAAAGTGGGGGCAGAATAGAAGTAGATTAATCTATAAAGTTATTTTCTATTAGACAATCTCAAAAAGTGACCCGTAAAATTACTTTAACCCAAATCGTATTTTGTCCAGGAGTCTAACGTAACGACCTATAAGATGATGTGGTCGTACATGTCATCTGCCTCGCCTCCTGTCATGGTTTCATCCCTACAGCAAGGTGTACACAGGGTGCAAGTAAGCGAAGATTTTTATACTTCAAGAAAGTTATACACTCCTCTATCTGAGATACAAAAATGTACTAAAATAATGCTCCCAAACTTACCGGTGGCAACATTAATTAACTTAAATCAAATGAAACGTTTGGTACTGTTTTAGGGAATGCTGTCCTCGCAACAAGATTCTTCTAAAATAACTTTTTGTTATGAAATAACAAATCGTTTATAGGTTGCACTGACAGTAAAATCTGTGTGGTTGCCCAGAGATTTTGAGAACAAATTAGCTTGAGTTGTAGTTTGCTATATTATTTGAAGTAAATCAGCTCCCTGTCTGTCTCCTTTAAAGTTAACGTCACAGCTCCTTTAGCACATTACTGTGATGTTTCTGTATTTGTGTGTGTATCTAGGTGTGTGTGTTTGTATGTTTGTGTGTGCGTGTGTGTGTGTGTGTATGTGTGTGCGTGTGTGTGTGTGTGCGTGTGTGTGTGTGTGTGTGTGTGTGTGTGTGTGTGTGTGTGTGTTTGCGGGCGCGCGGGCGTGCTTATTTAAAAGACATCTTAAACATTTTCTGTTCCTACAGGCCTATCCTTCATAAGCTTTTAACGTTATCTTTCATTATATTTGTTCTGTTCCTATGTCTGGGGATGAAAATAGTCTCTCTCTCTCTCTCTCTCTCTCTCTCTCTCTCTCCTTGTGTGTGTGTATGAGTGTGACTGTATATAATAATATTTATGTGTGCGTGAGTATAATTATTACGTGAGTGCGCGTGTATGTATGCGTCTTTCACTACTCTCTCTTTCTCTCTCTTTCTCTCTTTCTCTTTCTCTCATCCCCCCCCCCTTCTCTCTCTCTCTCTCTCTCTCTCTCTCTCTCTCTCTCTCTCTCTCTCTCTCTCTCTCTCTCTCTCCCTCTCTTTTTCTCCCCCCCCCCTGTTTATTCACCGCTTCACTATCCCCAGAACTCCGGGGGCAAGTATGTCTTTCTGCTGGAATCTTCCACCAACGAGTATATCAACAACAGGCTGCCTTGTAACACAGTCAAAGTCGGGCCTAATCTAAACCTTGAAGGCTTTGGCATTGCCACTCCACATGGGTCAGACTTGAAGTAAGCCTATTTCATTCTTACTGTCTGTAGAAACTTATTTTTAAATAGCCTGAGATAATCAGTAAAAAGATTCTTAAGGACACGTAAGCGTACGATTACCGTTCCGTGTACTGTAAGCGAAGACAAGGTGTCTAAAAGTTGAAACAAAAAGGGAGGGCCATCTTTTGGGAGATAACTCGGTCATCTTTGCTTACATTTTAAACAAACTTCAAGCAAAAAAAATTCAACCACGGGGATGTTTAAGTGATCAGTATGAAGAGAATCAATCTTTGAGTTCAAGAAACTTGAAGTTTCAAATATTCAACCAAAGTTATATAACTTATAACTTATTAAAACATTCAGTTACAGAGGCGTGATCGGCCTCTCTTGGTTGCAGGACGAACAATGACCGTTATATCTAAATCAGATGTAGATCCCAACCTAACATTGAGAAATTAGGAGAAAGAAAAGGTCTCGTTTTTAAATGATTTTGTAACCATTCTACTTGATTTTTAAACTTTAAACTTCCGAAGGCCTTTCACAAAATGTCTGTGGGTGGTTGGCGGATGCTCTGGTGTAGTTTGCTTCTTCTTTCCTATCAAACATCTATCGTCCTTGTCTCCCCTTCTTCTTTTTTATGTGTGTTACTCTCTTGTAACACGTCTAATCTTCTGGTGCTCATATGACCTTATGAAGTTGCGAGCGTCGTAAAACCTCTACTAAAACTTTAAAAAACAACAAAATGTCTGACCGTGGCAGTGTTGAATATGGAACGCTACTGACATGTTAATAATTTAGGAAAAAAGCAATTGTATCAAGAAACAGCGGTCAGATCTCTGTATTTTGGATAGGCTTTTGTCAGAATGAGCATAGATGTGTGTTGCTCTTTAGAGTATATATGTATATACATTGTGACTCCAAAAGTCTTGTAATTAAATTCTTGCCAGTGGTTGAATGATACATCTGATGTGAATGTACATATTGTCAGCTTTACTTCTCTTTTCATATTGAACTTGATGAGAGTAATATAATATAAAATTAAACATTTTTAGATGTATACCTGCATGTGTTTTTACGGTCCCGTACAGCCAAGAAAAATTTCCCTCTGGGATAATAAAGCATCATCTTATCCTATCTTATCTTATCATTTTACAGATGACCAAGTTCAAGTGTATAGGAGATTGTCAGATTGGCAAAGATAAATCATGAACAGAAGTATTAGTTCAAAGCAGCCTTGGTCAGATAATTTGTGAGCGACTGCTATAACGGGGGGAAAAGGGGGTGGGGGGGGGGTGGAGGAGGTGGGGGGGGGGGGGGGGCTTGTGTTTGAGTCTGTTGGCCTTTTAAAAATATTCTTATTAACTCAGAAAGTAACATTTTGCTTTAGTCTATGGGTTATTATTAGTGGTTTTCATACATTACCCGAGAACTCATTTTCATACATGTAGTATTATTATGTACATGACAATAAATCAGACCCTGTCCATAGCGGCTACATGTTGATAATGTACACTTTTCTCTGTGATCTTGGCTGTTTGTTACGGACATGTTCGACTGTAAATGTATAACATTCCCCTTTGTTCTGACAGAGAGAGTGTAAACTACGTGACTCTTAAACTGAAGGAAGACGGCACTTTGCACAAGATGAAACAGACATGGTGGGAAGAGAAGGGAGAGTGTGGCGTGGACACTGGTAACAAGGTGAGGGGTTTAAAAGGTCATTCAACATCGTCTGATATTCGCTCATTAAAATTAAGGGTTTATTAGTACTACACGTTCAGTCGCATCTGGCAATGTTCCGTCCTTTTTGTGTTATAAGAAAGCGATACATAATGCAGAATCATGGTTTAAAAAAAACAAAATTGATATCTTCGAAATCCGCCACACCCCCCCCCCCAAAAAAAAAGGAAGAAAAAGAAAAAAAGAATAACAAGATAAAGATACAATAAAAATTTTAAAAGATAAAAAAGAGAAACGCTCTGGCTCCGAAATCGATACCATTTTTACAATATGACAGATTTCCGTGAGTTTATTCACGGACGTGTTGTAGCGGGCGAGAGGGCGACAGGTCGTGCAGAGAGGGTCCGCTAGCGGCCGCATCAAGGTTCAGGGACAGCTTTTGCTGCCAGCGACTGGGTGCATAAACAGAATCACTAAAAAGAATGATTTGCAGTAATAATAATATAGATCTAGTTTACAAACTGCTCCTTTTGAGACAGCGACCCCACCTTGCCCCCACATTTCAATGTTTACTTGAAGATTTCATCCTACGGCTGTCTAGACGTCTCCAAGTGAGTCTAGAAAAGCACTGATCCTGTCTGTTGGGTCGAGTGTATTGGCATACCATACGTGATGTTGAGGAGAATGTGTCAACCGTTTAATGCATTGTGTGAATGCTGTAAAATCCCCTATTATTTTTGTTGACCCACTTTAAAGTAACAAAAGAAAACGTGTCGGATTGTTTGCAGTGGCCTTTTTTGAACGGGTTTTTAGATTCTGTTGGTCATTCAACTTTTAGACAAGTATGCAAAGATCGGAGAAAATTAAACTGAGAGGCTTGACTTTGTCTTATTTTAACAGCTGTCAGACGAAAGTGAACAAGCTGTAGCTGTGTTTCAAGAGTTACAGTTTACAGGGCTGCCCCATGTGGCTCTAGCTTCTGCTGGAGTCTTCTATCCGTTAGTGTCCACTCCTAGAATATTTTTTTCAAATTGCTTTTTGAGCTTTACCTGTCGTGAATGTAGGTGGCTTGTTGTAAACACTTCGTCCTTGATTTTTAAAAAAATGCTTTGTGTATGAAATTTTAACATGTAGTCTAAAGTGGTGCTGGAATAAGTCAAATTTATGAGCAGCCCGAGAATAGATTGCCCTTGTTTCTCTGTCATACAGCAATATACCACACTAAGGTACTATTGTTTTTAGTCTAGCATTTATCGTGTTGTCTTTGTATCCTGGAACAATTTATTGTTAATTTTTTCAAACTATTGTTTTGAACCTTTTGTTACAACCTACCGCAATATAATTTATCTTGCCTTCATTTTGATACATTGTCTCGTCACCTGTTATTATGTCGAGGTTTTTCTTCTGACAGGAATCCAAGAAGAGATCCCTTTCCCTCAACAATGTAGCCGGAGTATTCCTGTTGCTGATTGCCGGCTTGGTGGTTGCCATAGGAACAGGCCTTATTGAAGCTCATTACATCAAAACTCAGTATCTGAAATATGCAAGTACAACTAACGCGTGATTTTCTTCTGAGTGTGTGTATTGTCTCGACATGCTTGACATTTTAACGAGCCACAAGAAGTCACTCGTCTTGTCTGTTTCGTTTCCTTAATTGGCTGGCTTACAACGGTTACTTGTGTTTCTGCTCTCGAGTGGAGCTTGGGAGACAAGGACACTCCCGTGTTCGCAAGTAGACCACTTCACACTGAGGCAATCGACCTCAATAGCAAAGAATTGAAAAAAAAGGAAACTATTTTCTCTTGTAAGCTGTCACCATAATTTGCCGACTGAAGAGAAACTGTCGGCAATCCCATCAGAGTTAATTGTTTCTTTTAACTATCTCCCTTTCTTTGCTCTCATATGACCTTATGCAGTTGCGAGCGCCGTAAAACCCTCTACTATTTTAAAAAAACACCCCCCTTTCTCTCTCTCTCTCTCTCTCCCCTGTATTTCTCTCTCTCTTTATATTACTTAATTTGTGAGTGGTTGGCGGGTGCTCTGGTGTGGTTTGCTCCTTCTTTCCTATAAAATATCTATCTTCTCTATCTCCCCTCCTTCTGTTTTGTGTTTGTTACTCTCTTGTTACATTTCTAATCTTCAGCACTTATATGACCTTATTGCGTTGCGAGTTTTGTAAAACGTTTACTAAAACTAAAAAAAATTCCTTACTTTCTCTTCAAGTCTAAAATCATAATTATTTACATATCCCTTTACCCCCTTTAGGAATGTTAAAACAACAACAATAACAACAACAACAGCAACAACACACACACACACACACACACACACACACACACACACACACACACACACTCAAACAACAACAACTACCAACAAATACCTAGCTAGTTTGTAAGAACCTTATTTAATTTTTAAAGAGCAAGAACTTATTTATTTATACCTTTTATTCAAATCCTCAGGTTTCCACACTGGATTCAAGATGTCTTCAACATGAATATTCAAATGGAGGAATTGTTAATAAATATATCCAATCTTAAAATCTCTCTTTTTCCGAGTTATATTATCCTCTCTTTGTGATCCGTTTTGGTCACGTATGGAGTTATAAGAACCTTGTTTGTAGCGCAGCCAATAGGGATTAGAATCTGTAGACGAGTCTCTACGTGAGTGAGTTTCTGCATCTTACCCAGTTCGTTATCATCGATTGCTTTTACCAGGGATTGGGCAAATGTGATTGTTGGGATGTGCTTCCAGAAAAGTACACATATATCTAGATTTTGTATTAGAACTCTGCCATGAATTGGTTTGGAATTAACTACTTGTACAGTGATGAACGGGGTGTACGAGTTTTATTGTACGCTTTATAGGCTACATGTACACGGCAACATGCGCATGGGCCAATGAACACAAGCCAGGCGACTTAACTCTAGTCTCCGCATGAGGTTGTGGTTTAAAATGTAAACAACAAGCGCGCGCACGTATATACACACACACACACACACACACACACACACAGAGAGAGAGAGAGAGAGAGAGAGAGAGAGAGACAGAGAGCAGTCACCCCGTGAGATATCGCCAATTTGTCTGGATAGTTTACACAGTCGGTACAGTATGACGTTGTAGTGTCTATTGATTCTTGCAGAATTGTTATTCAACATAACACAGGCATGGCATTAATTTGACACTGATATTGATAACGAATTTAAAAGCAAATGCGCATAAAAATCAAAGAAATTGTTTTGCTTTTGCCTAATCACTCCACTCTATCACGGACTGATGGAAAAATATTTGGTGCGGCATAAATCTCTGGACCCGCTCCCCCCCCCTCCCCCCAAACCCCCCCAGCCTCTTGAAATCAAGCACACGCATCGATCCTTGAGTGAGTGGGGGCCCACGTTCGGGTCTTGTTGGGCCCGTTTTCTCTATCATATTATCTTGCATTGAACCTCCAAAAATTGCTGCTCATGAGGCTGATACATGTATCAAACGTACGCCCGGCTCAAAGCGCAACCCGGGTTCAGCAATGTGGGCTCCACCTTTGTTTAACCATCAGACAATAAAAAACAAATAATTTGTAAAAATGCGTGTTTGACTTCCAGCTCGTTAACATCACAACATTTACCCAGACAGTCATACTAAACACCTCGCCGGTGTGATATTCTTGGCCAAGGGTTATTTTTTTTAACACGAACGCTGTAGTGACACATGAGGATATCGGCACTTTGGTTATTTTCATGAACGCAATAGTGACAGACAAATAAAATTCTGTCTGTGGACTATTTGGCTATTCTTTGCTAATGGGAAGAAAAAGATAAATAAAATGCATGACCAACAGTCTGTGTTTCTGGTCTAAACCATGATTTCTTAAAAGAGACACCTTCACCCATACATTATTTTCAGTGAGCTGTTAATGCATCCAAATTAATGGTTTTTACAACTACCTGAATATGGGAGGACCTTTGGATCTTCCCAAGACACCCATTGCTTCTGAATGGTTCTATAACATGTGGCTATCTCAGAATTACAAAGTTCTATCTGCTTAAGGCCTAGTTTTGAGAAAATTGACGTAAAAAGTTTTGAGTTTCAAAATAATAGGTCAATTTTTAAAAATGCAATTCTTTGAATATCTTGATAACAGCTATGAGCTAAGAATAATTGTACATGTACTATTTTGATAGAGCAGACAGAGCACTTGATTTCTGATCTCATAGTATTAGTAACTCAACTCAAACCGACCCAAAATGTCAGCTGATACAACTTTGTATTCTGAGGTAGCGATGTAATGATCTGTGTTTTGAAGACGATAACTCTCTTTAAAAATAATAATAATAATGATAATGCAGGCGCATTTCAAAACAAGCATCATGCAAACACCCCCCCC
>NW_004797724.1:36024-38545 GCF_000002075.1 Aplysia californica | reverse complement strand
CCCCCGAAAAAATAAATAAATGAAAATCCAGAAAACAAAAAGCAAAAACAAAAACAGAAAGAAAACGAAATAAACAAAAAAACAAAAACAAAAACAAACAAAAACAAAACACGACCAAGATCAACGGACAGTTCTCGCATGAGATAATCTGACACAATTTATCGTTGCGTGTAACTTCTGTAACCGGAGCCTAAGGAGTGGCCACCACAAGCATTGGATCTTACTCCACTTGACTTTTTCTTATGGAGGCATTTAAAATCGGCTGTGTACATGAAACGTCCACGCTCTCTTGGCGAATTGAGCCATGCAACATCCATCTAGATACTCTAAGCCAGTGTTTATAGTGGCGGCGGGTTTCGAGAAATCGCACACCCGGCCGGTTAGAACAGCGCGAGAGAGTTGTGTGACACACTCTTTTCTGTAAGCGTACATATGATAGTCAACGCGTAGGTGTAGGCGCAGCTAATTTGCCGCCTGGCGGGTCAAGTTACCAGAACCAACTTATAGTTCTTGACACACGTCTCGCGCCGGGGTGTGTGATCTGTAACCAACTTTTGCTCCAGTGTGATCTCTGTAGCAACTGGGCTAATCGTAATTCGTGCCACGCTCTGGGTAGAAGATTCTTTGTTTTGTTTTAGTAGAGGTTTTACGGCGCTCTCGCAACTGCATAAAGTCATTAGAGCGCCAAGGGGTGGATGTTAACAAAGAAGTCCTTTCAGGGAATCAGACTTACTCTGCTCACCTCTCTAGCTTCAGCAGCACAAAGTCTGCTTCGACTTTCAAGGCACCCCAGAAATAGCGGGTCACAAGAGTGTGACTAACATACAAAAGAAGTAGAGGAAAAAGACGATAGGATTGGAAAAGAAAAAGCAGCAGTTCCCTGTTGTAGTTCAGGCACAGAGTTATGAGCATTGCATAATTAGATCAGTCCATTTACATTTCTACTGTGCACTAGAACGAGAAATGTCCCCCCTTTGGAAATGGCCTAAAGACACTTCAGTCACCGCCCGGGGGGGGGGGGGGGGGGGGGGGGGTTAACAGATTCTACCTTCTTCAAAACGTAGTCAAATGTATTAAGAATCATTCGTGTATAAGAATGAAATCTCTCTGGGTAAACCATCAATTGGAGAAAAAGGTGGTGGTATTCACCGTCGATAAGTCTGCTTTTGTTTATCTCGAGGACGCTACTTGTCCTCCTTCTTCCAAAGCCCAGTAGAAGAAACCTCATGAAACTGCTGTCTACAAACAAAAAGTCTTCTTCTAATTGGTCGCTTTTAAAAGCACAGGGGGGGGGGGGGGGCTATCCCGAAACATGCTGTTTTGAGAAAATCGAATTAAAGTTTTTGCCCCTTGTTCAGTTTCATTAATATACAAGGGGAGTTATCTCTATAACCAAACAATTATGCACACCAATGAAACAAAACTTCTCTTATAAATAGGTAGGGCAATGCCCACTTTTGGAGTAGGTTAGGATTTCTGGAAAATCCCAAAATCCGGGTTAGCCCGCTGGTCCTTAAAAGCGACCAATTATTGTCTGTGTTGGGAGTTTGGAATTCATTCAGAACAGATTGACCCCTACAGACAGTGTCGACGCAGCGCTTTTCCCTTTCGTCAACCCGCAGCCACCTCCCAATCGTCAGCCACCCCCAACCTTTGACACGGGTCAAACTTCCATCTATTTATAGGTAGTTACCGGAACATGTATAGGTGAAGTGATGTGCCGTGATAGTCGCGATATATTATTTATTGAGATGGTTTTGGTCTCTCTTTACTCATCACCACGAGAATTTCTTGAAGTTTTTCCCTGGACTCTGCCTTTGCTAAAATCTCGAATCTAGATCTAGATCTAGAGTTGTAATCTAGTGGCAGGTTGCAGATTTCTGTTGTTATCCAGTACATTCGTACATTCCAGAGATTAAATAAATTGGACTAGACTCTAGTAGTAGACTCTTCTTCTTCTACTTCTAAACCTTCGAGATTACAAAGGCCAAGCCTAGGCTTGTAAGGATTCGTTTTGTTAAAAGTGTTGTTTAACACAAAGTCTATGAAGTTAGCAAACCTAACACATTGTTTTCTAACGAAATGATGCTTAAATTGACTTTTATATTGTCAATAAGAGATCAAGTTTAATCACCTAATCATTTAAGTAAGGAAGTGGCTATTGCTATCCTCGCCCGGGGTGAGAATAAAAACCCTACGATTGACCTCTCACCCCGGGTGAGACTTGCCAGCGTTGGCTATTCTCACCCAGTGTGAAACAAGACCTGTTTTTCCTAATTTCGAAATACTTTCTATCGATGTGGATGATCAAACTGACAAAGGCAAAGAAAAAATGACGTTATAGCACAAAAGTAAGCTAATTTGATCGTCTACAAAGATGCTATGGCTCTTTCACTTTTCGAATCGACCGAACTACGCGGGTCACCATTTTGTTTTGCCCGAAAGTTCTCGCAAGATCTACTCCTCCCCCTTCTCTCTCTCTCTCTCTCTCTCTCTCTCTCTCTCTCTCTCTCTCTCTCTC
>NW_004797724.1:34166-35256 GCF_000002075.1 Aplysia californica | reverse complement strand
TCAGGATTTGGTAAAAACAAAAAATCCAAGACCATACAACGACATCCAGGGGCGGTCATTCATTCTCCAAGGGTCAAAATATTATTATATTGGAGACAGTTTGCTCCAAAACATTGATCTAATGATATGATAAAAATTAGTTAGGGCAAACAAAGACCTATACTGTGTCGATGACTGAGTAAAATAATGCCTGTTCATCCATCCTCGATAAGGGACATGAGGAGAGGGGGAGAGGGGGGGCTGCAAAATGAAGTATTTCAGTCTGCACTTATTGTTTACATTTTTCCTTCATAATATAAAGTAAATGCCCATGGAGGGGCCAGAAAATCAACAGTCAAAACAATCTTTGGGTTTCAGCATTAGAACACGTTCTCACAGTCGGAGTTAGAAAGACTGGGGGAGCGCAAGTTACAGTGTTGCTGAAGCTCTCGTAGTCAAAGTCGTATAGTCCTGAAAATGATAATAGTATTAATAGAGCCTTCATCATCAATGTAACGATTTAAGTAGATCTACCCGTTTTTAAACAGCAGCAAGGTTTTACTTCGATCACGTATTCACACAAGGCGCCCTACATCACCCGTTCCTGCACAAACCGTAGTCGTATCAGCCAAGCACCCCTACGTGTCTATATAAAAACAAAACAAAAGTAATTCAAGAAAGAATCCCCCCCCCGATAAGTACCGAAAGATACCCCGATCAGATTGATTTTATTGAATGAACGTTGTTGACCCCGACAAACGACGGTCCCCGACACACGCATGTGGTACTCACACGGGGTCGTGTCACGTGATGCAAACGCGCGTTTGAAACAGTTTCATGGACAGGGCTTGGCCTTGATGACTGGCCTAACAAGAACAGGGACGTACGAAGCGTGTTTTTCAGGGAACAGCTGTCAGTGTCAGGATGCCATCTGAAAATTTTGGGTGGTAACAAAAGCGAAAGTAAATCTTAAGAGCGTCCAAGTCTGAATGCCCGATCGACATTACTCTGATTCAAAGATACTATTATAGCCAGTGGCGGCTCGTGGTTTATAAAACTGACCGGCGGTCATTCACGTCGACTATTTTTCCCTCCCCCACCCCCTTCCTTC
>NW_004797724.1:9458-31881 GCF_000002075.1 Aplysia californica | reverse complement strand
ACTTCCTCATTTTGCCCCCTCCTCTGGGCTCCCGACTCTTTCTGTAGCCTTTCTACTGCTACTCCTTGGCTCCTTCTTACTGCCGTCTTTCAGCCACACCCCTGATCTTAGGGAGGGTAAGATCGAACCCCTAGCCTTCTCAGAAAATGGGGGAAAAATCTCGGAGGTCCGCCGTGTGCAAGTTGTGCACATTAAAGATCCCCTGGAGGTCCTAAAATCGATAGGAGTAGGCTTCGGCTGTTACCCATGTAAAATTAAATATTAATTCTTCAAACTAAAAATGCTTAATGCTCTCATATGACCTTATGCAGTTGCTAGTGCTGTAAAACACTTATTTAAAAAAATAAAACAAATTGTTATTACTACTATCATCTTCCCTGTGCTCGGTTTAAGGTACCAATATAATTAACGAGATCACGTTCTCAGAATGCTGGCAAGATGGTGCAATGGTGCCCGGTAAGAGACTGCCCAAGTAAACCGCTGGATTTGGTGCTTTTGCTTGCTGGGCGCCAGCAAACGGAATGCATTATTGCAGTCCTTGTTGCTAGACCCGAGTTATAAAAACAGACAGTGCAGAATGTCAAACAGCTGCATTTGCTTTTCCTAATAAGTTGGTAGATTTGTTATATTCTTACTTTGCTGTAAAAATCAATTTGATGAACAAAATCAAAGGATGTTCCAAATTAAATGCAAGAAAAATGAGGCAAGCATTGCTTGCTATGCTCATATTCACCATCCGCCCCTGACAAAAGTATGAATCACTGTTGAAAAGTAGGTATTACACCATTACATGGAACAACGATATAATACATTGTAGGCCTAGTGAGGAGCATATCATAAAGATGTCAGCCGTTTTACTCTAGAGCGGGTTTCCTTTTTTGTGAAAAGAGGCACATTCTTCAAACATGACAAAACATCCTATAAACAGGAGATCAAGTAACAGGTTCGTGTGTGTTATAGTCAACATGTCGACTACACAATATTCATCATTCATGATGAACAGTACTAAGAAAATCTTTATTTTGATCAGTTATGTAAACTGGAAGCATAAACCTGTACCATTAATAGGCTACTAAAAAACAAAGGTTTGTTACGCTAAACATTTATGACAAAACAATGCTTGTCTCCTATATAGAGACACAAAAACACAAAAGCTCAAACGCTTTATGCTCTTGAAGCAGTGCCAGTAGGAATCTATAAGAATAAAACATGAAAAGAAATTAGAAATAAAACATAGACCAAAAAACGCATATAGCATAGCTCTAACCATGACCACATAAACACTGTACACTTACTTTTGGAGACCCTCTTTTTATGAAAATACCTCGATTTACCATAGGAGTAATTTGTTTTCTCGCACACACATTTAATGCAGATAGTTTCCAGTATGCAAATGTTAGTTGTTGTTTTTTTCAACACCTTCAACTATTCATTCAATACTGCACGTAAGAACAATAAAATTATTACAAATGTACAAGTGGGCTTTTTGCATGTTTTTCAGACCTATTTATGCAGAATACGACATTTGAGTATGATAGCATCGTTTTTTATGTAAGATCTCTGCTTCATCAGATCATGTGACACGTATTCTATAAGACCCCAGCAGTCTGTCCCGTCCTCATTAGTACTTGTCGGTCTATTGTAGCGGAACTTATTTCGGACTGGGGCAGATGGCTTCAGGGAATCGGAGTTGTCATCTGAAATGAAGAACGTGTAATGAGAAAAAATACAAAGATTTCCTTATTATTAATATTGTAAAACCCGTGCTCCAAACAACAAAACTTGCTCAAATTATAAAACAGATGGAGAAATAGAGAGATGAAAAATAGCCCCCCAAAATTTAAATCTCTTTAATAGACATCAGAGAGGAGCCGAGGCTGGATCATATTATTTCCTCTGAATAGCAAAAGTCAAACTGAAATTGAACAAGCACGGTAGATAAAATAGCCACCTAGCAAAGAGAAATGACGTGAGAGAATAAAACCAGATCACCAACAGACTACTAGGGGGTTTCAGAAACTCATTGAAGGGCCCAATGGAAAAGAAATACTCTTGTTCCATGGCAACAGCATTAGATTACAAAAAATAACGATGGGCATAACATTTCCAAAAGTTTTGAATAGATCACCTTTACCTGACAAATTCAAATTTGACAGATTGCAGCCAGTGGAGAATTGAACATAAACACATATGAAATAACCATGCCGAAAATGTTATCTAATGTCTTGAAAATGTCTATCACCACATTTAAAGAAAATGGAGGAGGTTTGAGACATTGCATTTCTTATTTAATGAAGTTATTTAAGCAGACGGGAAACTGATGATGTAATGGAGAAAAAGAAACAACATAAAACTACCATAAGAAGAAGATTTAAAAGACTGCGGCAACTGGAAAAGAATAACGTTTTTAATCAGTGCCTAGAAAACTACTGGTATTTTACTCAATTATTTAAGCTAGTATTACAACAACTAGGCCTATAGACACAGTTTTGAGAGAGGAGCAAGCGGAATTTCGATCTGAGAAATCATGTAGGTCTACATATCAATTAGCTTTGCTTCAAAGACCACTGTAGCACAAACTAATGAATGAAATGTCCCAATTGTGTTACAACGTGGTGGGATCAGGCCCTCTTTAATTTTTGGGAGGATGGAGTTATGGGTATCACGTAAAAGCTTATTCATTTGTCAAGCTTCCAAGTTTTAAAAATACTCATCTATCTTGAAAAGAAGTCGAGATATTTGCGATTGAAAACGGTAGGGTCGCCGGGTTACAGTTATAAAATTAAGAGAGAAAATGGCCACCAAACATTGGTAACTTCAATAGCTTGAAAACTGAAAAATTACATATTCTATGCCTTCAATAAACGCTTTTAAGTCAAATTTACTTGAAAATGTTTTTATGTGGACATAAAAAACCAACACAAATTTCATTAAAATTTCCAAACTGGTGGAAAAATGCCTGTTTCCCCGATTCCATTAATTTGACGAGTGCCTTATTCACCATGATGCCTCAAAACCATTTTTTCAATTTGCGGACAGGAAATAAGTTTTTCACAGCATTGTCCAAAAAAAGCCCTATGGGAAAATTCTTGCAATTAATGGCATCCCAGCAAAAATAATAAACTATAATGCCTATATATACCTAAGCAAATTGCTGTCTCCTGGTTGGTTAAATGAGAACTGTTTACTTCGTTTGTAGTAGTAATGGACGTTAGACAAGGCTGTATACTTTGACTTTGTAAAGAGACTCAGCAAAAAGCATCAAAACAAGCATTTTACAGACAAATGGTAGGCTGCACATTTGAGAGATTTAGATGTTCCTAATGACATTTGTCACTTAAAACATCACAGTACATTTAATGCTATCAAAAAGTGATGAATCGTCAAGAAAAAGTTGGTCAAAAAGAATATCAATTTTCCGGGGGCTGCCCAGTTTGTCATAGGTCCAGTTTGTCATAGGTCCAGTTTGTCATAGGTCCAGTTTGTCATAGGTCCAGTTTGTCATAGGTCCAGTTTGTCATAGGTCCAGTTTGTCATAATTACAACACTTTAACACTGTAGTAGGAACATAATTTTTTTATTCCCCACCTTCAAATTGGTGGTGTAGAGATAGTCCCTCTAAAATATCAATTCAGCTTGTGTTGTTCAATATTTCTTCCTTTTTGTATACAAATCAAAGCAGATTACTCTGTAAAATTTCAACAATGAATATTCTTTCTTTAAAAACAATCGAAAAATATAAGTCAATACACACAATCAATCAATCATTCATTGACTCTTTTTGAGAGTGTCAGTGATAACGTCCATACATGCAGGGCACAGTCGAGGCGGCGTGGGGTGGGCTTGCGACAAACTGGGCCTGTGACAAACTGGCATGCTTCCTATTTTTCCAAAACAGGCCTTACAATTGTCATCAGAAATTAAACCCATCATATTTTGTGCCAAACTTTGTCAGATATTTAAAAACTTAAGTAGTTAGGAATTAATTAATTTGTTACAAATAATGACGTGCTGGAAAGAACTGGAATTGAAGGTTAAGACACGAAGATGGAAAGAAGAAGATTGAAATATTTGGGACATGTTTTTAAAATGCTAGAGACAGGATGGCGCTATCAGATTTGAAACTAGAGACCAATGGTAAAAGAAGAACAGAACAGTAAGACAAACTGGTGACTATAACAGTACAGTCAGAGATGAGCTGAAGGATGTGACATGGATAGACAAGCGTGGCACTGGTGTCTCTCTATCTCGCGTATGTGATGAAACAGGGAAAACGTACATAATGAGGGTCCTTTTCTTCTTGACAGATGATCTTAAAGCAGTACGCATGATACAGCTTTGCCTTGGCGGTATACAATAATGGAGGAAGTAGATTGTCCAAGTACTACTTCCCTCCATTCTGATCTTGACTTTTTTTATATGCTCCAAAGGAAAGACAAGGTCAGTACATTTGGAATTAAAGAAGGTGTAAAGGTGTGTCTCACAATTTCTATTTCTTCTCAGCTAGATTTCATGAGTAGTCGGCTACTGACTGATTCTTCAATCTGCACTGCAACTGATTTTTCCATATCATATTATCAATTTTCGTATTAAGTTGAGCCCCCTTGCCCTCAGCCAAGGCAGCCATATTCCAATTTTTAAGGTAATCAACATGTTTTTATACTGACTAGAGTATTTTCAGATTCGGTTTCAGTGGGAATTTCGAATTTTGCCCGGGAAGCAGCTGAAGACTACTTTTATCAATTATATGACCACCAAGGGATCTTTAAAGAGCACAACTTGCAGATGGGACCTCTGAAATTTTTTCACCCTCATCTGAGAAGGCTAGGTGTTTGATCTCACCTGCCTTAAGATCAAGGGTGTGGCCAAAAGATAGCAGTATGAAGGAGTAGTAGTAGAACGAGTCAAGAGCCCAAAGGATGGGGAGCGGGGGAGAGAGAAGGAATGGAGGGGGAGATGAACGGAAAAGGGGGGGGGGATGCAGAGAGTGAAGATAAAAGCAGATGACAGAACACGACTAGAGAATAGGAAAGGAAGTGAAAGGAGAAAATTTTGGAGTAGACATTTTGCTGTTGCTGTCAGGTTTTGAACCCAGGACCTATTGAAAGGGAATCCAACACCATACCTCAAGACAACGAGAGTCCTAAAACCACTTAAATTCAAGAACATCCTTTGGATTCAAACTGGAAATGTCCACACCAAGCTAACATATTTTTATTGGGGTAAAAATTGTCCATGGAGTATATATTATATATAACATGTATTAAAGATATCTAATATTACTTTAACAAAAAAATTATCTTTTTTGTGCTCTGATGGAGTAACATACAGAAGGGATGCGGAGATATGACAACTGTACAGTGTTTTAAATTTGCAGGCTGAGGGGGGAATTGGAGAGAAGGCAAAAAAAGGAAGAAGGAATGAAGACGTGTCGGTTAAGGGACTAGGGAGGGGATGCAATGAGGCTGTTTGAGAAAAGTGGGTTGCATGTGTGTGTGTGTGGGGGGGGGGGGGGGGGGGACAGGAGGATGACGGTACTTTTACTAAAAACAGAAAAGAAAAAAAGACAGAATTAACGAACTCTGAACAATTTGAAGGCGTCAAAATCTGGTAATTCTAAAAACTTGGACTGTTATCACAAAAGCAAAATTTTGCATGATTTATAAGGGAGTTCATTTATATCTCTCTTGACCTTCTTCTCTCGACATTACTCATGTACTGCTTAATCCTAATTTGATTGCTTTATTTCTATCCCCCCTCCCCCCGTAAAGCAAAGAAACAAGCATGTACCCTGAGCAAGAAGGAGAAAGTTGGATCAAATCCTTGTTTGATATAGATTGACACATGGGGACGACAGCTAGATTTCTCTACAAAAGCTATCATTTTGGACAGTTTAACAAAATTTTCTAGGCCAGTCAGGTGTTTTCGATGAAAATCAAGGCCAACTGTCAATCTGAAAACACTTTGTGATACATAATATTGCATGGTCAGACCTTATATTTTTGTATGAAATTCGATGGGATCCAAGAGATTTCCACGTCAAATTTGAAGCTACAGTCTGTTCGGTGTAGGGCACACTACCCCTCCCCCCCCCTTTCACTCCCCCCCCCTCCCCTCACCCGAAAGCACCATTACCTGACTCGATCCTATCTGATCTGATCACACAGGTCAGGCCCATTCAACCAATAGACGTCTTTATTTACGCCACAATTTACGTACCTGTTTGATTGACCACAATAATAACCAAAGTTAGGTCTACAGGCCACTTGAGGCGATCATCGTGTTCTCCTTTGACCACTCGAAGAAAGACGGACATACATGTGCCATATCCAGTTCCATTGCCATTGAGGTATGCCTCCAGTTGACATCTGCAGCAAGATTTTATTGTAAATTAATTGACTACAGCCTTAAAATGGTTATAAGCGATCAGCCCTTCTAACCGGCTGGGAAAGCTGGAATATTACTAAAGTTAACAAAAATAAACAACAGGTAACAGAATGGGGTTTTTTTTCGTAATTGGGAGAATGCTGGAAATGTCGTAGAAGGAAGAGAAAACAAATGAGGGGGTGCTGAAAGAGGCCGGCAGGCGACAGTGACAAATAAAACTATCGGGAAGAGATAAATGCAGCTTCTGGATCTCTTGGATCGACATAATCTAATATAGGCTTTCAACATGTTAGTACTATCACTTTAAAAAATAGAAGATATGTGAGGCAAAGGTAACGCAAGGATTACCTACAAAGAAAACTTTAATAGATGAGTAACAGTACAAAAATGTGATATTCTGTGCCTATAATTTAACCCTGATCACCGATATCTGTTTCACATCTGGTACTTGGAAAAGTAGAAGAAAATTAAAGTTTGAGAACACTTTTTTGCTGCTGGTGTTGACACCCTCCTCTAACCACAGTGGCATAGTGGGTAACAAACTTGGTTTGCCAAGTGAAAGTTCCAGACCTGAATCACAGTGGAGTTCTGATTACTCCAACAACAAATAAGTGCTCCGCTTTCGAAACAAGCTACATTGTGGATACCGGAAATAATACCGGTACAACAGAGAGTTAAGAATGTCTTTCTAAATGCAATACATGTATAAATCATTTCTGAGGTGGACTACGGCGTTTGGCCCACCTTCATAGTACGCACATTTTTCGGAGAGGAAAGGTGTTCAAGGACAGATGTGAAAAATTGTGCATCAAAAGGAATCCAAACAGGTCATTAAGAATGTTGTTTTAAGTTCACAACTAACAGTTCATTGCCAAAGTCCAAAGTTTAAAGTTTCTAACGAGATAAGCCACAACAAAATTTTCAAAAAAGGAAATTATATTTTATATTGCTGTTTTTGTAATAAAACGTGATGATATTGAATTGGTAAATATCACGCCTGCTTGTTAGATTAGTCGCGAATGACAAGATAGGGGCCTCTTCTGTAGTCTATCCCAAAAGGAGAAGAAGCTCAAAGAGATAGATACTCGTTAAAAATGAACACAAAAAAGCAATCAGTTAAAAGAAAAATTCTGACTCAACAAAATAAGATGAACCATAAGACAGACAAGTACATGTATTTGCAAAGGAAACATACCTGTACCCCTGATGAGTAATGTAAAAGAGTCTGCTGACTTCCTTTGAGCCTCTGTTCATCTTTTCGTTTTTCAACTTTGCCTTGTAGTCGGAGATAGTCCACTCGAAGGTTGCCTCCACAGCAACAAGAGAAGGAGGCCGGCGCTTCAAAGGGACTGGAGCTACAGGTCCACCATTTGGCAAGAAGAACATAGACACAATAACATTTATTAAACACGAGAGAAGAAGTAAGTCAGACAGAAATGATAAGCTATATTATAAAGTAACAAATCCGTTAGAGTCAGAATAGGCCTATCTATATTCTATTATATATAATATATCATTTGAACAGCGCAAATTCCTCTTCAAGAACAAGCTCTAGAGTGCACTACAATCTATTTTATTACTTCAGCAATCCTGATATTGATAACATTCTGAAACAATCTCAATTTCCTGGGAAGTATACAGTGCAAGCTGCCATCTTACAGGCGCTGAACACTCATACTGACAATATGCTGTTGTCCTGCCCTCATCTGTCTAGATCTAAATTTACCAAGCAGAATTAACAGTTTTGCATTGAGTAGGGTCCAGTCCTAGGGAAGAAGGCAACAGTAAATCACTGCGGTAAATTTCTATGAAACCAAACGATAAAAAGCCAGAATAATTTAGAAATGTGTAGCAAATTAATTTGGCGATGTCCGTCTCATCTCAAATCTGTCATTTGAAGAATAACATGTCATATAGCGTTTGTTCTTTCCCAATCTTGAACACCTTCACTTAGCCCCCTGACCTGAGAGAGGACCAGCTAGGGACTCCATCTTCAGACTGATCTCACTGCGTTAACTGGTGCGTAAATCAAAAGCAAGAACACCAAGCTAGAATGATCAATATGGTAATTTTTATTTTTTTAAATGTAAACAATTAGATCTAACTCCCCCCCTCCCCCCCCCCCCCCCCAATCGACATGACTGAGGGTAAGCCTGAGCACAGTGTGATACAACATTCCAAATGGAGAAGGGGCCTACTTGTTAAAATAGCTTTCCTACTTGAGAATCCAACTCAACTAAAAGTCCACCTATTACACTGCACACTCTGTTGCGTGGAGCATGATTTATGAACATTTCATTGGGATCTATTTCTTTACCTGCAACAATTGAGTCTTTTCCATGGGGTCCTGGGGGCAGCACAGGAGAGGACGAGCACAAATGGCTTTCTGGCTGAGCTGGTTTAATCTGTAAGGCAGCTTGGCTACTCTTGCCGTCATTTGAGTTAAGTTTTTGTTCTAAGGCTTTTACCTGCAATGGATGGAATCCCATACTTTTAATAAAATGTAATAATCTAGTGGAATCAAATTAATTTACTTTCACAAGAGGACATTACATCGGAAGTACTTCTGGACAGAAAACATAATTTACTTTACATCATGATCCCCTTTTATTTGTTGAAACAGAAAAAAATACCTGGCTGCCTTCATAAAAAGTGCTGTCCATGATTACTGAACCTCTATTGTTCATAACAAACATCTTAAAGTTAGCTGTAAGCAGCTTTATTCCAAGAGTGACACAATTTTAACTACTTCACTGCTGTGTTGGTGAGACCACAACTCAGGTGGTCAAGAAATATACTTGATCGGATTTGTCGAACCTACTTAGTGGTCAAAAATAAAAAAGGCACTGCCACAGACCAAGTGTCAAAACATCTGTACAGAGTAGTGCGAGCTCATTAACAAATGGAGAAAAAGGGTAAGGCCTACTGGTGGGGTTGGTTGTGGGTAGGGGTATTCTAAATCTTTGACCACATTATTCACAATACATAATAATAACAATATGCTCAAGCAGCAATTCAGTGAACATGATATTTTGGTTTTTATATTCGACTCAAGTAACAAGCAAATGTTGATAACCAACCTTGTTTTTCAGTAGGTCATTTTCTTCTTTCAACTCATCATGAGATGGGTAATTCAACACTTGATCATAAGGATCCTCTTCTGGCTCGGGTTCCTGCATCTTTGATATCCAGTTCAGACGATGAAAATTGGCATACAGTTCCTCTATTTGTACATACAGATGATTGGTCGACATAGACTTTACTCGTTCCTGGAAAATAGTCAGTTTTGCTTATGGAAAATCTGTATTATTTTATTATTTTTTAAAGAAAAAGCTGGCTGACCCCTTTACACTGTTTTTGTAAAGATAAGAGAGTGCATGTTAATTAACTAAAATACAGAGTAAAGGAATACTAGGGGACTTTGTAAGTGAATATACAGATCATTGTATTAGGTGCTTCAGATCAAGTTTTATAAGAAAACATTCTTAACCTAGCAGAGTAATACAAATATTTAAAATTTGTAAAAGTAATAATCCAGGGGGTCTAAAAAATCAATAACTCACCTAAAGGACAATTATTAACTCAGTCATATCTGTACCGATTTAAACAAAATTTCTAACAAACAAAAATCAACCATATGTACATCAAGTTTGTAAATATAAAGAAACTCAATTCAAGCATATTTATGTGAAATATCAAGCTTAAAAACTTCCTCCAAAATTGGATATTACGCAAAATTTTACTTCTTGAAAAGCGGTCACCTACAAGGGGTGTGATCAGCATGTTCTGGTTACATGACAAGAGCAGTAAAACCATCGCAGTCACATAATTAGATGGATGTCTCACTGTACTGAGAAAGTTTTGCAGAAGTTTTGGAGGGGGAAGGGTGGTGTTATGTTGTAAAAGGCGTGGTTCCAGTTGGATGGGGTCACACCCCATAGGTCAAGAGTGGCCCTGGTATGGGTGTAAGAAAGATTTAGGGAACCGCTTATAAGCCACAAGTGAATGGTCACCACATTCTCCCTAACTGAACTTGAGCCCCTTTGAGTTATTTGATGGGCAGAGTCCACGGAAACAGCCAACGAACAATCGAACATTTAAAACTCAAAATTGAATGTGATGTCCAAAAAAATGCCACAGGGTTATTCAAATTTCCAGTGGCATAATGGACCGTGTCGTGAGAGAAAAGGTAAACACCTGGAGATATGAACAGCCATCACCTCCCTGGGTTCATTTGGCAATATTAATTTTGCATTAATTTGTTCTTCACGGCACCGATAGTGACTATTTGAAATGGAACTACACGGTTGATTTGAAAGAAGTAGCCAATTTTTAAGTTTAACTCAATTTTTGGTTGAAACTTTAAAAATTTGATAATTAATTTTCAAACATGTCTTTTGAAATTTTTTAATAGAGAACAAATGTAATTTCCTCATAGTTGAATTTGATTTCTTCGAAACTTTGTTGAAATTGGTTATAAAATGATTGTGTTATTGTCTTTTAAATGAGTCCTCTTTTATTTAGACATCCAGTCTTTCCAAGAAAAGTCTGGTGGTGAAATGGTATAGGTTTAACGCCCCTATCAACACTATCATAAGTTATTTAAGAGACAGAACCTCCGAGTTTAATGTCCATCTCTGAAAGGATCAAACCAATTACAAAATTTGTGTAAAATGCCTTTTCTAAGGACACGACATTGGACCAAGCTGAGGTTCGAACCGCCAAACTGCGATCTCAAATGTAGGAGTCCGGTAGCCTAATCACTAGACTACCGACGCTCCAGAAATGTCTGCAAGTAATGATTGGAAACAAATCAGAATAAACAGAGTACATTTTGTTTTCCTTATCATTCTTTTAAACTTTGAGTATGTTTCTCATTCCTTCAAATGCTCATTTCTTCTTACACACTTGCTTGTCCCTGCACAGTTTTACCACCTACGTAATAATTATATTGGCAACGACCCTGTAAGGACTGTTAGACATTTAAGAATCTTAAGTCCGTCTCTGGAAGGACTGAGACAAGTATCAGTTGGTAAAGAGCCTTGAAAAGTACGCAAACAGGTTAAGTTCAAGGATACCATAGGGGAGTTGAACCAAGCCACTGGCACCATATAGCCTACCCCTGAGTAAATGTTAAACTCCTCGACAAAAAAAAAAAAAAAAGAAATGATATTTAATGGTACGATCTTGAAATTACAGGTAGACTACTGGCGTCTTAGGTGCAAAGGTAAGGTCCTTTGCAGTTGATGAATGCAGATAATGGGATTTCAATTCCCCAGAAATGATAATTCCTTTTATCCGGTATTTTCTCCTGCTTGCTGGAATGTTGTATCCCATTCAGCTATGGTTGAACCTTGAAGTCAAGATAAAAGCAGCTTGCCTCCCAAATGATCTACATTGTGACTTATTTACAGACAGTCGTGCCTCAAGTAATCTACCTGGAAAAGATGAGCCTTTCTTAAACAATTTAATTGGATTCTTGTAGGTGTTTACATCTTATAGATAAAAACCACAAATATGACTATTTGTTATCTTAGAAAATTTGAACAGCTACTGTAAAAAACTGAAATGGTCTGATGTTATCTTTGAGAACGTGTTTTCACTTGTATTTTTAAGTAAAATGACGCACATTGGCAGGACACAAAAATGTAAGGCAGCGTGGGAAATCAGGAGCTCATCAAAATAATGAATGAAAGTGAAGAAACTGACATTTTCCCGCAGGTTGGGGAATTTTTATCGACTTTTTATTTTTTGGCTCAACACCTTTTATGCCCATACATAAAAGAACACATTTCTGTGTGGACTTTATATTGAAAAACATTGATTAAAGGCATAAGATAAATTCTAGGTTTCCACAGACTCTCAAGTTAAGGAAATAACTAAACTTTGAAGGCCATTTTCTCTCTAATTTTACCTCTGAAACCAGGCGACCCCCATGTCCTTCAATAGCTATTATTTTGACCTGCATCCAAGATAAATGGATAATTTTTTCATTGAAAGCAAGGCAGATGAACAGCCTTTAAGATTATACCTATAACTCCAAAAGCCCAAAACTTGACAAGCACCTCATTCCACCACGTCGTGACACAAAGGGTAATTTAAGATGAGAAAGAGTAGGACAGACAGACAAAAGCAAAAAATGAAAAGTAAGGAAGTAGGACAACCAGTTTAGCTCTGAAATCATCCACTTTGGAATGGGTATTTAAACCACCATGAAAACAACCTCAATATAATTCACATGGCATACAAAACAAAATGCAGTACCCTACGAGAAGGGGTAAAAGTAAACTTGGACTTCCTGTTCGGAACTTATTCGACCTAGTCAGCACATCTAAGGCCTCCATTTTCTGTTGGGCTGCATTTGGGTCACCCAAACATCATGGGTGAAAGGAGATTTGAAGAACTAACTTTTACTCTGGATAGGGTACTTTCTATGATGAGCGTCCCAGACAAATAATGTATTGTATTACAAACAGAGGAGAAAGCAAATATGTCGTAAGATATTTGATAAAAAAATTAAACAAAAGGAAGTAGTCTTGCAGATTTAGCACACAAAATAGAAAAATAGGTAGGTAGTCTTGGACAGTAGACCTGATTACTGAGAGTCGTAAGAGGCTGCCAGTGGTAGGCCTTATTTCTTTACCCCCTCCCTTGTTTCTGTTTATCTGTCTTGCTGTTTTCCGGCGCCAAAAATGACAATTATTGTGTCAACATGTTGTGTCTGTAATAATACTACAATCTAAAGGCAGTAATGAAAGGAGGAAAATATAGCAACGTTCTCACATTGGGCCCCACATCTCGGCTGTTGGCTATCGTCTGACAGGCAATAGCTGCTAACCCAACTGCCTTGGTCTTCCTGAGGGTCTGAACACGTCTTGAGATGCGTGGCTACAAGAAAAAGATATACAAAAAAAGAAGATAACATATTGGGCTCTTTGATTTGGTGTCTTACTCAAGGGGATTAAAGACGTAAAAGCATGTCATGATATTCTTGTCAAAGCATTGAAAAAATACAAAATGACATGACAAGAGTGTGGAGCCTTGAACTTTTCATTTTCCCTGTCAACTGACATACATTCAGGAAAGCAGTGGGAACAAGTTACCAGTAGGCAATGTCATCATATTATGACATGAAGTTTCGTCACTGTCAAATTTTGCTATAAAAATACTAATACGACATTGCTGCATGTCAATAATACTTTGTATTCACATACACACAGCGAACAACCAAATCGTGAATAAACAGAAAAACAAGCAAAAGGTGTATCAATAAAAGTAGAAAGAAAGACGAATAACATATCATGCATTATCTCAATGGTAATATGACCTTCAAAACACTTTATGTGCTGTAAATGTCTCACGTCCACGTCACCACATGTTAGATCAATGAGTAGGTCTATTGATCATGCACATGCATGTTTTGCTTTCCAAGGACATGCCACAATCTTGAGTTTCAATTTGAAAAAAAGTGAGTGATGTAGAGACTTTTTCGACTATGGTTAATGCTCAAATTCACGCAAAAACTTTTATCCCCCCCCCCCTTAAATTTTTCAGAAGAAAAACAAAAGTCTTAGAGGGCCAAGGGTGGCATGACGAGCACTCAATGAAATTAACTTTATTATGTATCATGGCCTCAGGCTCTAGACGTTCAATCTTTATTGCACCTTGTAAAGGTGCTGCATGGTCTTCCTTCATATTGTTTAACCCAGCTGCCAACGAGCTAGATCTATATTACACAAAAACGTGGATGCAGATCGATAAAGTTTGAGTGTACAATAGAGGCTGGGATGTACTTACATCCACAAACAATGGATTTCTTATTTGTATTTCTGTCAGATGTTAAAACCTCTCAAGGCTGAGGTTTACAGTGTAATAAGTAGGTTCTTTGCAGATGCATATGTAATACATGTACTTGTCCGCTGGGATGCTAAATCCTACTGTAACCCAGGTAGGAAAAGAGCTGCCCGTCTTCTAAATGATCGACTTTGTATCGATAACTGATGGCATAAAATATTTAAGTTATTTTTTAAATAGAGACTGTACACAAATAGAAATAGTGTTTTAAAGCATATCAATTTTGTCTTACCTGGCTCTCAATAAGCTTCTTCAGATGTGTGTCATGTTCTTCCTGAAGCTGCCTGAGTCGGACTTGTTCTTGTTGCTGTGCTTCTTGCACGGCTTTCAAATGTTCTTGTTCTTTCTTTAGTTGCCTTATGGATTGCAAAAGCTCCTCCTTTTCACTCGCTGAAAACTCTTCATTCTTTTCATCTTCGACCACATCCACTCCCGGAGAATTTTGGTCAAGACTTACAAGAGTTTTTACTTCTGGAGATTTTTGTAACAGTCTATTAATATAGGATAATTGTTTGAGTAAAAGAAACTAATCAATACAATATAAGTCATTTGTTGCAAAACAATAGACAAGGCAGGGTAACAACGAAAGTAAAGATACAAAGCAGACACTTCATTCGTTCACAATCTCAGGAGGGATAAAGCGTATCCACAAAGGTTTGCAAGTACCACAAGTGCCTCTTTTAAATTTTGTCATTAAGCATGCACAAAACAAAGTTGAGAAGCAATCTGGAAAGAGGAAATCAAGAAAAGACAAATCAGAATAAATCATAATGGAAGATTCTGTCTAACGGCTAGGGTACTGACATCAGTTATAATAGCCAAGCACTTATGAACTTGTTCAGATCAGCACACATTAGTGATTCCAGCCGTTTTTGTTGTCTTAAATTGCTGTAAAAGATATCAAGAATAAGCCCCGAGGAGCGTGAAAGAGCAATCGAAACGGCCTAAGCTGGACAATTGACCTGTAGAGTGGTGCAGATACTTCACTACTCCCATACGACTATCAATAACTTGAGAGACAGGTTCCAAGTCTCTGGAGTTACACCTGACAGATCCAAACCAGGCAGACCAAGCATCACTACTACAAGACATAATATAAATACTGCTCTGACATCTTTGACATCAATTTCTCACAACATGTAGCTCTGCATATCAATTTCATACCGACCCTGGAAGAGTTGTCAACGACAGAATGATACGACAGAGTTAAAACACGTTCGGACCATCATCAAGGCGGACACATTATAGTGAACGTTAGCCACCTTTCCAACAATTTTTACACTTGAACACTCAGCAACTTTTATACCACTGGGATAGAGTCGTTTTCTCAGACGAGTCACATTTTGGCTAGAGTCACATTGACAGCAGTGCGAGACTTCAGAGACGCCATTATGGGAGCACATTTTCAAAGTTACGGTCAAGGCTAACCAATACCACAATGCTCTACGGATGTAAATGGTTCCCGTCTTTCTAACTCATAGAACTCATAGATGTAAGCACACATTCTGGCAAGACAATGCTCACCCTTGTGTTGCTCGTGTGTGTAAACATGCAGTATTTAAAGCAGTAAAATGGGAATGTTTTACCGTGGCCAGCTTACTCGTCAGACATGTCACCCATAGAGCACACATCAGTTAGGCTGATTTGAACAGTGAGTGCCCAAATTGACATCAACACTGTTCAACGACCGGGGAAAACCTTGGTTCAAGAGTGGACTGGATTACACAACAGTCAATACTGACTCGATCAAAGCGCAGAAGGTGCCAAGCCTTGAATCACTGCAACAGGCCGCCATACCCGTTATTGGCGTCAACTTTAAAAACCAAGGGTACCAAGTGTGCTTAGCACTGTGTCACCATATCAGCCACTATTAAGATAAAAAGGTACTGATAATACACTTCTTGAAATATTTTGAATATGTTTATTTTAATTTTAGTTTTATATGTTGAATAATAAAGACAATAGAGCCTTTTTTTCCAAGTGGAGAGTTTCTAATGTCGCTGCGTATAACTACACATTCATTTAAAGGCATTTCCTGTCTGAGTTGATCTTTGTAGAGCAGGCGGTACACCAGTTGACCACCAAATGGAAAGCCTGGCCTCGAGACCGGGGCCGAGGGGTTTTGACCACTCGTATTGGAAGATTGGGGCAACTGCTCTCCACGTCTCATGCCCTGAACCTTGAAATGACCTATTTCCGCTTAGAACAGTGACAACAAATAGTATGAAAAAAGACAAACAACAAAAAAACCAAAACTTTCCATTTTACCTGTTTCTAAAGAGTCCACGTATGATGGGGGTACTAAAGATACATAGGAAAATCCAGAGTTTGATCGTAAAGGTTCATGTAACTGTTCCACAACAGCCCTTTCCTCTGAATTCTGAAACAAAGTTACATTATTCTTTCAAATTCTGTCAACCTTAAAACCCAATCTCTCTCTCTCTCTCTCTCTCTCTCTCTCTCTCTCTCTCTCTCTCTCTCTCTCTCTCTCTCTCTCTCTCTCTCTCTCTCTCTCTCTCACTCACTCTCTCTGTATATGTGTATGTGCGCATGAAAAACACAAAACAAACAAAAATACACATCATGCACTATGATTGTTCCTCATTCAGTTTGAAAAATTAAGAAAATAAAAGCAAATATTATTCGGCGTAAAACATATTTTACTGAACATTTTATACATTCCGGCACATAATCAACTCGAGTTTAGTGTTTGTGGTGTAACAATAGGCTCTTCCTTGTTGCACGCTCAAGATACGAGTTTGACTCCCGAGTACGGAGAGGTTTATTTATTTTAAAGTGAGTTCTTCAATCTGTAGGCTGAAGTATAGCACTTGTCTCCACCCAGGTTGGCCCTGACAGGCAAAGTCCAAGCAGTCAGCCTCTAAATGAACTAGGTAGTGTTGATGGGAGCGTTGATAACTTACATTGATAATACTCGTAACATAGACTCAAGTATTCTAATATACTTACAAGCTCAGTTTCCGGATGTTTCCCTCTGACATCTGTGCTTCTGGAACAAAATCCAGTGGAATGGCACTCTGTGCCACCCGCTTCAAGATCCCCTAAGAGGTAAGACAAAAGGCAAACATTTGTAACGTTGCAGAAAATGAATGGAATAATCTGACAACCAAACTAGGCGTTTCTTAGTTGGAAAGGCGACAGGGGTAATTTTATAAACTCAACTTTAATATCTTATCTGACTCTTTGCCTCTTTCCTAAATACCCTTCCTCTGTATAATATTGAAGAAAAATACCTTCAAGGAAAATATTGCACTGTGGTGGTGCCCTTTTTTGGACACATTATCACAATATCGATTTTTATAAATAAATGCATTCTTTAATGCACAAATACACATAATGGTTGATCTTTAAGAAGATGTTGAGTTTTGAGTTTTTCAGTTTTAAATTTTTTTAAAGATAATTTCTTAACATAGGGCCTATAATTAGTTACTTTTCTTCATTTTGGAAAGTTTACCGTCCCCTTACTCAAATTGTATTGTTTTTCAAAGGTTCATTAAAATTAGAGCAAAGATAGCTGAGTTAATACACTTTACATAGGTCCTTTTCTTTTTAGACACCCGGCCAGTAGTTATAATAATGTTTGGCCTAATAATAATAGGCTACATGTACAATAACCTTGGTTTTTTTCTCTGTTACTATCTTTCACACCCACCTATTATGTCCTTAAAAAATCTCCCACTCTGTCTGTCTGTCTGTGTGTCTGTCTGTCTGTCTGTCCGTCTGTCTTTCCGTCTCTCTATCTCAGTGTCTCTCTCCTTAGCTTATCCTATTAATTAAGAAGCCTCATCTCCTCCCTAAACACCCCAAAACTCCAATTCTCCATTCTTTTATCTCCCTTGCGAGTTTTTCGACATTACTCTTCTGTGCTTTAAAAAAAACCCAACTATATTATAAACAAGTAAATCACTGAAAATCTAAGAAAAAAAACAAACTTTACCCATATGTTGCCGTGGGGCTTCTGTATCCAACCTAAAAAAGCCTGCTTCCCGTTCCTGAGCCTGAAAGCAAAAACAAAAACACTAATGTAAAATCACAGGAAGGACAAGACTTTTCCGCATCGTTCTAACAACACCACCACCAACTTACAAACAAGCATAAACATGAACTAACCAACACTGATCTTCACGTAGCCTACAAAATCTTTATAATAAGTAGGCCTAGAGCAAAACGTGAGTTATAGTCCAAGAGCCGGGTCTACGTAGGCCTACAATAAGTACTAGATCTAGAACGTTGTTTAATTTTCCATCATAAAGTTTATTTCTTTGGTGATTCTGCTTCCTCGGGGTCTCTCGACTTCATATCAGTCTCGGGCCAACTTGTAGCTCTATCTTAAGAGCATATTTTTTTCTGTTGGTTGAAATACACCAACCCGTATCATGCAAGAATGATGACCGAGCGATTCATGGGGATGAGTCGACCAATATTCGCGAGGGAGGGGGGTGTGCTAATGCTAACAGTTCCTCTCGCCGTGATGACACAGGTACAGCTGAAATGAAAATTTTTGTTTGGGCTCTAAATTAAGTGTATTGGGATTCCCAATAACCAGTATGGGTCAAGAAACAAAAACACACTACCCCTATATGATTTCACTGTCAATTTTTTGAATTTTTAAGATGCAAAGGGTCCGACAGACCAAAATTTGCGCAAATTATTGGCAGGGATTCTAAAAAAGATTGAATTGATACAGCCTTGATATTGTCACACAGAGTTTGTGTATATACAACCTGCAACGCACTAAAGATTTACTTTCCTAAGTCTCATACTTTTCTTGTAACTGCCCTTTTAGTGTCATATACGATACTTGGACAAAAAAATGACCACAAATCAGAGTTATACTGCCAATCTTTTTAACACTGACGGAAGACTTATTAAAATATGACAATAATCTTTTAGTACGTTGCAAACATATTATCTAGAAACAGTCATGCAAAGTGGGATTCAGCTGCGACGAGTACTTTTAGAAATATCTCTGCCAAGGTGACCCCCCCCCCCCCTAAGAAAATCATAGTTTTGAGAAAACTTTAAAAAACACGAATTCATACCATTCTATTACCACACAATGTTAAAAAACATGGCATATGTGAGCACTTTATAGATGTTTTGGACACTTGAAAATATTTCCAATCGATAAAGCAGATGTTGCTCTACTAAAATAGTCCAAAATCGAAAAATCGGTTTTGGATACCAAAATCGACTTTTTAGGCTGCCGTGGTGTACCTTAACGAGAACTCGGATTCAACGAGATGAGATAGATTCCCCGATTTTTTTCTTCTTTACAATCAATAAAAATAACCCGCATTCAACGAGCACTTAAATCAGAGGGCTCGGATTTAACTACTCTGGCGTGTGTCGGGGTCGGATGGGCTGCCTGCACACGTATGGCTGTGTGTGCGTGTGTTGGGGAGGGGATCACTAGCGGTCTGGGCTTTGAACGTCGCAGATACAAACGCGTCAGTCTTTTTTTCCACTCGGTAACTGATAATTATTACAATGGTAAGCTAGTCTTGACGTAGACCTACGTAATGAATTGCGCGCTTGCCTATGGAATCAAATTTAAGGGGGGGGGGGGGGGGGGGGGGCGGCTACACCCCCAAAATCAAAATTCGGCTCAAAATCATGGAATTTGAGTTGTAGGCATTTTTAGCTTCCTCAGCCTCTCCTACAACTATTTCATGGCATAATAACCCCCAAAAATCGTATTTTTTCCCATACCGGGCATGTTTGTAACCGCCATTTCCTCAATAAGTCAGTATTTTATTTTTCTTTATCGGCCGTTTTCTCAAAATGCGACTTTCCTCTATACTTTTTTAAATAACTCCACCATTTTTCATCCAATCTTCATGAAATTTTCACAGAATGAAGGGAAGAGGTAATACCAAAAATTTGTCTGTTGAATTTTTGATATATGGAATAGATTTTTGTTGGCGGTGTCTGGAGTATGGATTTTCACGGATTTTTCGCAAACTTAAAGGTACCTCAGGAAAAAATTAATTACAAATTTTCTAATTCGATTAGGAAAAAAACAACACACACATTTTTAGATCTGATGTTTGTGAACACGCATGCAAAAAAACAATCAATTTCCATGAGCGATAAGTGCGGCATTCATTACGTAACACATGTCAATAAAATCCAATATTGCGGCGTATCCATGGAAACGAAACTTTTTTCTCAAATTTGAATGCGGATTTTAAGACTCCTTACTATGCTTGTTATATGTGTAAAATTTGGTAAAATTCAGTACAGTAATAAGCGAGATAGCCTCCAGGTGTAGCCCCCCCTCCCCCTTAAAAGTTACCGTATGCTAGGCTCTACTAGACTCTACACAGCAACACAACTTTGTTGTAAACAATCAGGATGACACAGGCGTGTGCATTTGAACGAATCGGTCTTTTTTTTTACACAGCTCATAATATGATTATGCAGGCATTTCAGGCACTACTTGTGACTTCTCTTTATACCTTGCTTGCTAAGTGCATGTAATTATCTACACAAAACCTCGTGTTTGATGCAATCCTATCTCTCTCTCTCTCTCTCTCTCTCTCTCCCTCTCCCTCTCTCTCTCTCTCTCTCTCTCTCTCTCAGATTATTAGACATGGAGTGTTTTTTTCTGTCAAAGAAAGAACCCACCTCTGATCAAATCGAGACGGATTAGTGGTTTTCAGGAAGCAAGCTGGCAACGAGATAATGGACTCAGTCAGAGACTTCTAGAAAATGCAGAGTTTATACTGTGTCACAAGAACTGTGTGAGCACATATATTGCTCCCAAGACCGTATTTAGCGACTTTCACAAAAGAGAAAGACTGAAGAACTTTATGAAGAAGAACCCAAACTTTAGGGGTAGTACTAGTTCGTTTAATTTTCGTGATCATTGTTTTTTTCTGCAGAGAAGCATGCTCACTGATACGTTGGGAAAAAGCCTACTTATGCCGAACTGGAGGGGAGAAAGGGAGGAAGATCACCAAAGAAGAAATACAAAAACGTGGACAGAACCTTGGCCTGCAGCGCCATCCAAATTCTCGGTTTTCATCACAACCACAGTTGCCACCATTTTGCGACGAGTTCAGTCAGCTCCTGTGTGGCCTTCGACAGATACTACATACTGAGCACAAAGTCATGCTGTCAAAACGCCCTTCAGAAGGGGACAAGTCGTGTGTACAACATGACTGAAGAGTCGCCTTTGCCACAGCAAAGTGCCATGCTGAAAGTCACAACCAACAAGGAACAACTGATACAAATAATTGTACATCGTCTTTGCAGCATGCAGCCTCCACCAGGAACAGATGGTGTCATAACTGAACCAGATCCACACCCCATACACATGGGGTCTGGACTTCAGCAAGACACTCTGTATCATGAAGAAGCTGATGTGCAGGTGGCGTTTCATGTCATCAACGAATTGTCATCAGGACAGTGGAACATCAGGGTAATTTCTGATGACACCGAGGTTATCTTTATCACGGCCCATTATCTCTACATGAGGACCAAAGGAAAGGGCCAGAATATGATTCTGTCCATTAAGTCGTGCACATGTACACATGACGTCATATGTGTCGACGATGTTATCAGACAGCATGCAACAACAACAACAACCCCAAAAAAGCAAAACAAAACAACAACAACAACAACAATATCAACAGCAGCAACAACAACAAACAACACACAAATAAATAAAGCAGGTAGGTTTATTTAAAAACATTGGCCCACATAACATAAAACGTAAATCTTTTACAGAAGATATTTCTCTATAAACAGCACAAATAAATTAAATGACATACTATATATCAATAACATTTTAACAAAGTTTTGTGCTTTTAGTTTCAGTAAGGTTTAACGACGCTCGCAACAGCATATTAAGGTCATATGAGCGCAAGGGGTGAATGTCAACAGAGAAGTCCAAACGTGGAATCAGGCTTACTCTGCTCATCTCTCTAGCCTCAACAGCACATCTGTTTCGACTATCAAGGCACCCAGGAAATAACAGTTCATAAAAGAGTGATAAACCTGCAACAAAAGAAGTAGAGGGAAAATGACGATAGTAAGGAAGAGGAAAGAAAAAGCAGCAGTATCCTCTATGTTGTTCCGGCACATCAGGAGCATGGCATTGATAAATCAGCCCATATTTACATCTCTACTGTGCTTAAGAACATGTTAATACCAC
>NW_004797724.1:5278-6575 GCF_000002075.1 Aplysia californica | reverse complement strand
CCCACCCGTAATATTATATTGTTCGCTTATAATGATAAAAATAATAAGACATTTATATCGAGCAAATCTGTGAAACAATCCTTGTTCTATGCGCATAGAAACGCATGCATACACACACACATGCACATAATACTATATGCACTAAAAAATAATAGGTGTCACGACATGGTGGGATCAGGTGTTCGTCAGTTTTGAGGCATATATGGAGTTATTGATATCATCTTACAGCCTCTCCATTTGTCTTCCTTTTGATGAAAACGATATTCATCCCTGCTGAATAGAAGTCGAAATATTTGCGATTGGAGGAGGTGTGGGCTACCTGATTTCAGAGGTAAATTTAGTGAGAAAACGGGCGCCAAAGTTTGATAACTTCAATAGCTTGAGAGCTTTAAAAACTGAAAAATCAAATATTTTGTGCATGCAATGAACGTTTCTCAAATAAAATTGGCATGTAAATGTGTTATTATACGGACGTAAAAGGTGTTTAGCGGGAAAACAAAAATTTTTTTAAAGTTCCCATACCTGCGGAAAAATGCCAGTTTTTTTCACTTTCATTATTTTGACGAGCGCCAGGTTTCACCACGCTGCCTCACTTTAGTAAATCCTTCAAGCAAAATATTGCACACTCTTTCTTACTAATAAGGAAAAAAAATTGAAACTCATGTCAATGACAAAAGCGCCTTAATTACAAATAAAACAAGTTACAGTGGAATTCTGATAAAGCTAACACCCCGGACAGAAAATAAGTGTTGACTTTGAGCAACTTTGACTTTATCTATTGTACTACTGGCCATTGAAAATTGAAGATAGACAGGTACAAAATTACAAAGTACAAGATGTAATCTCAATTTCAGGGAGTATAATTCTGAAGTTGTCCCCAAAACAAGAGATAATGAAAGAACAAAGTAGTTTGAGGTGTGTGTGTGTATACCACTAGCTTCGACGAAATATCTCTTCTTAAATGAATTCATCTTTGGATTTAGCCCCAAATTGTTGACTTTACGCAAGCTTAACACACAAGCGGTTGACTGTATCAGAAACGCAATTACGTCTGCTTAAAATTATTTAAACAAAGAAGGTAAAAAACTGCACCACGGTGAGGTGTTGACTTTTAGCAAGAGTTGACTTTAAGCAAGTTGACTTTAGCAGGATTCCACTGTATCTATTATTACTGATCATTATGCTGAAAACAAAACGTGAAATTAGTTATCATCAACAAAGGCAGTGTTCATCATTATATCAAAAATATTTTTTTTCTCCTCTCAAAAGTGTAATATTACATTAGTTCAAGAACCCC
>NW_004797724.1:1882-3265 GCF_000002075.1 Aplysia californica | reverse complement strand
CCCCCATCCCTGAAAACAGACATTTAAGTTCCAATAATTAGGCTATTTCTTTTCAAGGTGACACACCTTACCCTTACCTACACCTGGTTATTTCCAAACTGCAGGAGTTCAAAACTAGATTCTTTATCGAGATCTAGATCTAGATCTCTACATAAAAATTGTTCCAAATAGGAGAAACTCACAATCATCTAAAGACAGGTCAGGTGAAGTTGAGCAAAAATCGCGATTTACTGTACCATGTAATATCAGCGAAAATCCTTTCGAGATCTTTCGGGTCTTCCAGATGATTCACATTTTTCAGGGAGCAATCATATAGATCTAGATCTAGATCTAGATATCTAACACTTGTAGATTTTGCATAACACATTCATTGACACAATGAAAATTAGATCTAGATCTAGATATCTCGATCAAGATATAGAACTCTAGATGATCTAGATATATAGATCTAATTCAGAACAGACCAAAAGAACAGATCCTCTTCAGCTAAAAGCTTTGGACTAACCAAAACAATTTTCCCTGCACGAGTGAAGACACGGCAAAAAAGTAGACTGCTACTCTCTCAAAAAGGGGAAATCACAGAAACCGCTGTCCTACGAAGTCATACTCCTAAAAGTCTACATTTTCATTTCAAAGTAGGCCTATTGCCGATTTACAGTTTCCCAACACCCACGATGCGTAACAGAGCGCAACAGTTCCGACTAACAACACTGGCCTTAACTGGCCTATCACCGCCTCCTGTCCTTATCATTCCTTTCCCGCGAAGCGAAGTATTCTTGGTTGGATGTTTCTATTCGAGCCGGATGTGGGGGGGGGCTAGCTATGATTTTGTGACCTCAACATTTTACCCTTATGCTGTGTGTCCACTTATCCGAATTTTCGAATAAATCGAAAGCTTTAAGGCCAACTGACGGGTTTGGTTCACTCGTCTTAGTTTAAGCCAATAACATGTTCCAGTTGATCTGATCTTTAATATCATTTTGACGTATTTGCTTTCAAGCTAACTATGACAGAAAATTGGATACTGTTAGGAGCAGGTATATTATTATTCAGGATTGTGAAAATTCGCTGAAGAGCTAAAGCTGTAACATTGATGACAATATGGCTTTTCCAGGTCCAATAATTATATTAAGCGTATCTAAGGTAGAAGTATTAATTCATTTATCTAGAATAATGTATGTACTTTCCAACGTCACATTTGAAATGTCTTTTCTCGTCATTCTAAGGTTAAAGCGCAAGCTTCAATGACTTTCCCGGGTTTCCATTAAAACTTGCTCATGTTGAGTTCCCAGTCCCGATCAGATTTTTTTGTACTGGAGGTACCCCCGCTTGAGAACAGACGTTCCCAGGCGCAACACAAGATCTCTTCGTGACCTCGCCTGG
>NW_004797724.1:0-882 GCF_000002075.1 Aplysia californica | reverse complement strand
CCCGTCCTGCCCGAAAAAAACAGAATATAAAAAATTGATTGGCTGTTAAATTACGCTGAAGCAGTCTAAACGGTTTCAACTGATTATCTCGTTAATTAAGGTGGGGAGAGGGGGGGTGGGGCTACACCCCCAAAGTCAAGATTCAGCTTAAGATTATGGGAATTTGAGTTGTAGGCATTTTTAGCTTCCTCAGCTTCCCCTACAACTATTTCATCGCATAAGAACCCCCCAAAACCGTATTTTTTCCCGGGCATGTTTGTCACCGCCATTTCCTCATAAAGTCAATATATTATTTTTCTTTATCGGCCGTTTTCTCAAAACGCGACTTTTTTCTATACTTTTTAAAATATAATTCCACCACTTTTTATCCAATCTTCTTGAACTTTGCACAGAATAAAGAGAAGAGGTAATACTAAAAATTTGTCTGTTGAATGTTTGATATAAAAAATAGATTTTTGTTGGTTGTGTCTGGAGTGTGGAATTTCACGGATTTTTTTCAAACTTGAATGCCACCTCAGGAAAAAATTCATTAAAAATTTTCTAATTCATTTAGAAAAAAACCAGCAGGCAAATTTTAAAATCTAATGGCTGTTAACACGTATGCAAAAAAACAAACAATTTCCGTAAGCGATAAGTGCGGCATTCATTACGCAAGACATGTCAACACAATCCGATATGGCCGCCGTATCCATGGAAACGATTCTTTTTTCTCAAATTTGATTGCGGATCTTAAGAATCCTTACCATGCTTGTTATATGTGTGAAATGTGGTAAAATTCGGTCCAGTAAAAAGAGAGATAGCCTTCACGTGCACCCCCCCCCCCTAAAGAAACATTCACGTACTTTAGGAAAGAGTTTGACTGGGAGTGGGTGGGGCTGAAGC
>NW_004797723.1:655109-656728 GCF_000002075.1 Aplysia californica | reverse complement strand
AGAAGAAGAAGAAGAAGAAGAAGAAGAAGAAGAAGATTTTTTTTGGTATCTTGTGAACGGAGGAATGCACATTATGAAACACCTATTCGATAGAGACAAGGGAACAAAAGTAAAAGACATCATTTTTAAAAAGGTGTAATGCAGAGAATTTATTGAATGGCATTGGTTTCTTCTTCTTTGCGTTCCCGGCCTGGATCTCAGGGCTGGGTAGTCGACGCTCATTTCCGATTCGCCAACCCGCAGCCACATCTCGAATCGTCAGCCACATCCCAACATTTGACACGGGTCAAACCAAAAACTTTTTGAGGTCACCAGGGATGTGGCTGACGATTGGGGATGTGGCTGCGGGTTGACGAATCGGAAATGTGGGTAGTCGACAGCTGGTTCTTCAACCTACAGAGCAAATGGTTTTTACGTGGCCGTTTTTCTACTTCTTAGGGCCCTCGAATGCAATAGTATGTTTTCAAACTGACTAGTATATTTTCAATTTTGGTTGGAATTAATTTTGAATTGAGCCTGCGTTGCAGCCGAAGCCTAGATGTATTCCTTTCGATTTTAACACCACGAAGGAGTCTTTAACTGGCACAACTTGCACGTTGAGGGAATTCCCAGATTTTTCTCCCTTATCCGAGAACGCTACGTGTTCGATCTTACCTTACCTTAGATCAGGGGTGTAGCTGAAATACATTAGTACGCCAAGAACAGAAGTAGAAAGAGTCAGGAGTAAAGGAGAGAGGAGCAGAAAGGAGACCCATGGTGGCGGAGGGGGTGGAGATGACAGTAGATGACAGAACAGAAGTACAAAAATTATACCGAAAAAAAAATTGTAGCTGTCATGTTTCTTTCGTGGGACCTTTTGAACGAGGAACGAACACCTCATGACCTGTAGAACACAAGTGCCCTATGGTATCGGTTTGAATCCTCGCTCAAAGTAGTGGTGTTGCTTTGGGTGAAGTCCTCCGATTTCATTAAATTTTAATGCTTTTCCAAAAGGGAAAAAAAACCCAAGTCGTCACAGAACAACGAATCTTTCCAACCAGCCTTAGCAAGCCTATTTATTCTCTGAGGATGGATTCAAAGACGCCTTCCGCACCACAGTCCATGACAATTATAGCCACAGCAGGGCACAATCAAACCGTGATATTGTTACATCAAACTATAAATAAATAAACAACTAACAAATAAATTAAACCACCCACCACTTCACCCCCCCAAAAAACAACAACATAAAACATGCACACAAACAAAGACACACATACACAACACACATACATAAATAAACACACATAAATACAAACTGACACATACACACACATAAACACACACACACACACACACACACAAACACACAAACACATACAATCGTGGCAAAGTACTCAGTCCATTCCAATTTCTTAAATAGTCAATTTATTTCGTCTATTTGTCTATAGTAAATCATGGCTCAAATGTAGGCGTCAAGGGGAAAAGCTTCGCCAGTTAAGCAAAATCACAACGTAAAAAGAAAACAGCAATAACATCATAAGTCAATCTCAGCTCGAAGGCAAATATTAATCACTACAAACACACATATATACACACACACACACACACACACAGACACACACACACACACACACACA
>NW_004797723.1:650671-653632 GCF_000002075.1 Aplysia californica | reverse complement strand
CACACACGCACACACAAACACACTCATGCGCGCGTGTTGGCAGATCTTTATCAATAATATACAGAAACGAATGCCTGTAAGTCCAGAGTCGAGGACGTAACATTAAAAATCTAAAACAAAATTGTAATAATAATAAAATGCGCAATGTCACTCATCGTTTCCATTATCATAGCTAGCATTTGCATTGATGGCATTCCAGAACTGTATACAGAAGGACCTGTTGGCCACACACAATCAGAACACATCAGAACTATATCATTATTACATTGTCTCTGCTTCACAACAAGTAATTTACAGGAGACGGCAATAAACAGAAGCAATGATCAAGGCATCTGATAAGAAAAATAGCACTGAAATTTTTAAAACAAAAAAGGTACGCTCTTCTTCACTGAAAACTGTAAATACGTGAACGATGTCACATACAAAATCATCTGTGTCATTATGACTATTATATATTTTTTTCTTCAGATATACATACAAACTACACATGCAAAGGTTCTTATTAATGAGCGTATCATCATGAAGAAACCACAACGAAAGAAGGTGGGCACTACTACAAGTATGGTCAGAGAACAGGTGTGTGCGTGTGTGTATGTGTGAGTGTGTGTGTGAGAGAGAGAGTGTGTGAGTGTGAGTGTGTGAGTGTGAGTGTGTGTGTATGAGTGTGAGAGAGAGTGAGTGTGTGAGTGTGTGAGTGTGAGTGTGAGTGTGTGAGTGTGTGAGTGTGTGTGTGTGTGATAGAAAGGAGCGACAATGACAAACAATTTACAGCAACAGGAATAAAGGCAACAACACCTTAGTCGAGATCATTAATTTTTGAATGCAGATGAATCAACTCATTCATAAAAGCGAATAAATCATTTGAAACTGAAGAGCAGTATGAAAAAAAACTACACAAAGGGACACTACATAAATATATAGATTTCTAGAAAAAAAACCGCACAAGTGAACGAAACGTCATATAGGGACCGCAGTGAGAACACAAAGAAAACCTACATCGCTAACCGGGAACGTGGAAGTGACGATGACGAAGACGACGGATGAGGAGGAGGAGGAGGAGGATGATGATGAAGAAGACGATGAATATGATAATGATAACAGACATTGGCTAACATACAGCATTGTAAAATGATACGCACTCAAAAGACTAGGGCAAACTACCCCAAAAAGAGGCAGAACTAAGAGCTGTACATTCTTAAATTGTATTATCTTTCAACGGGCTGTCTTCTTTGTAGTGAAATCATATTATAAAAAAAGATTATTTTTTTTTCAGCAAGAAGTCATGTTCATTTTTTTGTTCTCCATTTAAAGAAAGACGTGGTCTCATTTGGAATTTAGGGCACGTATAATGATATACGGACATGGCACATGGAAGTCAAAGAATACAACTAAAACAAATCAACAGAGTAAGGACTTAAAACATCACGATTCAAAACCTAATGCTTAAATTAGATTTTGACAAAACCGGTATGGGCAGGACCGGGAACACTTGTCTCAACATTACACAACGTAGGGATCTATAAAGATAGATCAGCAATGAACATTGTCTGTTCTGTGATATAATACATACATTTTCTTATTATAATAAGCCCCACATGAAATTTCCGGGTAATATTAATTTGCCTCAGGACAATGAAATGTGTTACGAAAGATCTTTATCTCCACCCAAAGCCCTCAATAAAAACTACATTGACTGACTCGTTCGCACATTCATCTACAAGTACACGCAAATATAAACAACATACATCCATGACGTAGTCTTGGCTGTGCATTAACTGGTCGTGTAAACCTCTGTGCAATGGTTGTCCTTTTTATGCCTAAGATCAATCATGTGCGTTTTGCAAGCTTACTGCATCGATTGACTCTCATTTCTATACTGATAAGACTAGAAGACCTCCGAATCCAGGGACCATGTGGAATACGACTAGATATAGATGGTGGAAGCGCCTAAAATAACTACTGAAATAAACATGGTTCAAGAATGTAATGTTGGAGATCCTTCAATAGCATCAACTAAGGCTACAGAGAGCCCAGATTAAATCTGCTTTCTGCATATATTTACATAATGTATTACGCTAATAACCATGTCTATGCCTTCAGATATGACTCATCATATAATCTCCTGCTGACCCATTCACCGCAACAACAGGCCTAGATTCTACGACAAAAGGGGGTGGTGCACATCCCGCACTGACACATCTGTTGCGACTGACGCTCTTAACATGTGACAACTGCAGTGTCCCATACCGGTCACAAAATCGAATAAAGAGTATGATATATATTTTAAAAAACAACAGTGACTGGTTCTTCTGCCAATACTTGGGCCACAGCGTGTGGCCTATTTTAAAGACCTCGATAGACACACGGATTATTACAATAGATTGTGTGTAGTATCGGTTCGCGGTGTAAATCTATTTTATCACTGTTTGGGAGGAATTCTGTTTTGCGCTTGTCTTCCTGTATTAGAATATTTAATGTCAACAGACTCCTGTTAAGAGATGGTGATAATGGCGATGACGATGGTGACGACGAAGATGATGATGAGGAGGAGGAGGGGAGAAGGAGGACGAGGATTTCACTCAGGTATGGGAAGAGAAATGAAAGACGGGAAGAAAGAAGTAGGATCTACCGGTTTTAAGGAGCTTTCATTTACTTTTACTTTTTTCATGCGCAATGGTACGTTTGTATCTCTGAGAACAGAGCAGCCCATCGACACGATAACGGCCATTTAGTGCAGACGTACTGGTTTGAACAAAGAGGAAAAAACAGAGCGAGAAAAAAAAACGGTGTCTGTCAAGAGTGCAAAGTACTAGTACTAGTGCCCTCTAAGCGGTCGCTTGGGCTTCCCACGAACGAATAGTCAGATATCAGGCACGTGACAGTGGTGTGTGGCTGAAGTACTTCCGTATTGCTCATAACAAAGGGATATAAGTCAAACCTCGTTGTACCGGTCACACCCCG
>NW_004797723.1:649378-650571 GCF_000002075.1 Aplysia californica | reverse complement strand
ACCCCGTTATACTGCCAGCCTAGTTCATTGCTACGCTAAGTTTTGCCAATGTGCGAAAAGGAGCGCCTATATGAACATAGAATTCACACCATCTGTATCTCACCAGCTGTGTGAGTTATACGGTCCTTATTTGATAGATGTAAATTTGCTCCACCATACCGCCATCGAACTGACTGCCAGGGGTACACACTGCACACAGCGCACAACACCCACAGGTTGGCTACTTGACAATTTGTCTCCGACGAGAAAAACATAGAGGAAGAGAGAGGACTCTCAGCTCTGTTTGTTTAGTTTTAGTAGAGGTTTTACGGCGCTCGCAACTGCATAAGGTCATATGAGCGCCAGTGGATGTATGTCAACAGAGAGTCCTTACAGGGAATCAAACTTACTCTGCTCATCTCTCTAGTTTCAACAGCACAAAGTCTGCTTCGACTATCAAGGCACCCCGGAAATAGTAGGTCACAAGAGAGTAACAAACATACAAAAGAAGTAGAGAACAAATGACGATAGTAAGGATGAGGAAAGAAAAAGCAGCAGTTCCTTGTTGCAGGTCAGGCACGGTTATGAGCGTGACATTGATGAATCAGTCCATTTATAATTACAATTCTACTGAGCATAAGAACTCGAGAAGGTAATGTCCCCCAATTGGGAACGGCCAAAACACACTTCAGTCAGCAGCACTGCTCAGGAATACATGTGCATGTACATGTATATCACAAACAAAAAGACACTTTTCGAACACAGACTTCACAGCAGAATCATGTTCTTTGACGTTGAACCGCCAACCTAGTTGTTTTGCCTCCCCCCTCCCACCCAACCCCCAAGCTCGTCACAAAGTTAGCAGTATGACGAGGTTTGACCGAAGAATTCCAAGATCCATTGAGCCACTATTCGAACCTATCAAGAGGTTAAAAGTGCAACAAGAAATTATGTTGCATATATCTATATATGTCGCGTGCGTAGTGCGTGTCAGATTGCGACTACGCTTGATTAGAGGGGTTAGGTTTTCTCCCTGTCCAACAAGGCGAATTCTCATTCTCTCTTGTTATGTTTCCATGATCCTTGCCTCTCATTCAATCTCTTCTTTCTCCTTCTAAAAAATCTCATTAATGCGCTTACTCAATAAATGAATAATTGATTCCCCAGTTTAGCCTTTCAAACCCCACATAACAGATTCTCTCTCTCTCTCTCTC
>NW_004797723.1:644436-648926 GCF_000002075.1 Aplysia californica | reverse complement strand
AAATTATAAAAATTTAAAAAATTTAACGTAAAAATCATAATACTTTCAAAATATTTTTTTAAGACTCGAATCATCCGCATAGCACCATGAGTGACACAAAACACATAGGCTAGTAAACAATACGTCAATCGAAAGAGCGTTTCGGGAAAGACCAGGCTGAAACCATCTTCGTCAAGGCGCCACGGAAATGGGCGTTTGCGACGGGCACGTCATTCATTATATCATTATTATTATGGCACATTGGCAGTCAAACATGATCGCTTCATAAAATGCAAAATATACGATGTGATCAGAAACTAAAGATATATTATATACAGCAGTACAACAATGCGTGTAGCACATTTTTTTCCTAGTACATGTACAAGTCAATTCAAGAAATATCACAAAGCGCTGATCATTTCTGAGGGTCGGCAGTCGTCTAGGCCCCATGTGACCACTACAGCAACAAAATTATCGGAATGAATGATGAGAAGTGTATCAGAGAGTAAGGAGACGTGTATACCATGTTACTCTGTCTCTGCCTGTCTCTCTCTCTCTTTCTCTCTCTCTCTCTCTCTCTCTTTCTCTCTCTCTCTCTTTCTCTCTCTCTCTGTCTCTCTCTGTCTGTCTGTCTCTCTCTGTCTCGCTTATGCAAATCTCTCCAATGATCCAGTCAAAATTTAAGTGGGAAAACACTAACCAAGACGTTCAAGCACTTACTTCAGTTGAAAAATTAATTCAATTAAACAAATGCAATTTTGAACATTCTTTCCTTCTAAATTGCACCTAGAATGTTACGATAATAATATGGCACGTAGATGATGTAGCTGACTCGAACATCGTCATGTCATATTTCATTCATACACTGTCATGCTAAGGGACTTCATTCTATGTCAGAGGTTCTTTTTTGTTTTCCTTCTTCTTAAATTGTAGTTCTTGTTGTTACTTAGCGTATTGTTGAGGTCTAGTGCTAGCGCTGCCTCTGTCATCGAGGTCGCTGTGGCAGCCGATACTGATAATTGCAATGTAGTTGTTATCGTTGCTGTTGGTTTCGGTTTCGCTGTGGTCTCTAGTGTTTTTACTGTTCGGTTCTCGGGGAAAAGTGGCCAGGGTTGGAGAAAGGGGACAGGAAGTGTGGTCATTACTGGTACAGTTATCTCCTGCAAGCTGATGCTATTGCTGGTGCTGGTGCTTGAACTGGATGTGGTAGGGCAGTGGCTGGGCCTGCAGCAGGCGCTGAATATTGCTGCGGCTGAGGCGTTGTTGTGGGTTGTACGAGTAGGAATGAGAGCGAGGCCGGCCGAGCAAGGGGTCGGGCTCCAACTCTTGGGGCGTGGGTGACGGGAACATTGACGTCTGCTGACGAGAGTGGGCGGAGTTGAAGTCTTCAGGGGGAGGGGCCTCCGTACCTCGGGGCGTTTTGGTGGAGGACTGGACGGGGCTTGGAGAGGCGGTTAACGCTGTGGAATTGTGAGCAGGGTGGGAAGGGGAGGAGTAATAAGGTTGGTAGGGAGGTCGCTGGCCCACCTGACTCGCACGAGTGTCATGAGAAGTACCAGGAGTGTGGCGGGCTGCTGGAGTAAACGGTGAGAGTAATTTTGACAATCTTGCTGTGGATGCCTCGGATGTGCCAGACGTAGACTGCCCGACAGACGACTGTGCGGAGCTGATGTATGTTGTAACCCCAGGCGAGTTAGAGACAGATTTCGCGGACATGTCTAGCGGCACCTCGTCTGAAGCTCCTTCATTCTGTTGACAGGCGCTCGTCGCGTCTGAGATAGGATGGCGGGGGACGTACACGCCTCCACGAATACCACGAGGTGGTGGAGGAGGTGTGGCGTATTGGGGACTCGTTTCAGGCTGCATGAACACGGCCTCGAACCCTTTGCGAGGTGGGAGAAACTTGTCTTGTTGAGCGAGCGTGGTTGAGGAGTAGGAGACGACAGGTCTGTGATTCATGGAATGCTGAACTAAGGCAGGGTGTGGCGGTGGAGGGGCGTGACTTGAAGGATGACTACGGCTTGTGGGGTGGACGCGACTTGGAGGACAGACATGGGTTTGAGAGTGAACGAGGTCCTCAGGGGGGACCATCTGTAACGCCATACCGTCTTCAAAGTGAGCAGCGAGCCTGGGGACCGCAGCGAGGAGTGGGGGCGGCCGGGAGGGGCGGGAATGTGACGGAGCCACGCCGGGGTGGGCAGGGTGAATGTGAGCATGGTTGAGCTGAGAGTGGGGAAGAGGAGGAGGGGGAGGAGTAGCACGAGGGTGGTGTGGGTGGTGGTGGGTAAGATGGGGTGACGAGGCGGCCGGCGATACCTGCTTTTGTTGCAGTGGTGGTGGCGGCAGTAGCGCATGACTACTGTGACGATATTGCTGTTGCTGCTGTTGCTGCTGTTGCTGATGTTGCTGGTTGTATGGCTGTTGTTGTAGACGGTGCTGTTGGGACGGCTGATGCCGCTGTAGTTGGTGCTGTAATTGTTGCTGTTGCTGTAGTTGTTGTTGGTGCTGTAGTTGCTGTTGTTGTTGTTGCTGACGCTGGGGATGTTTGGTATACGGGGCATAGCGCAGCCCGTGAGTGTGTGTCGGGCGCTGAGGCAGCGAGTATCTTCGATGGTGCACGGAGTAAAGGACTGGATCCCCCGCCAACACATCAGCACCCGGATGACTTTGATCATGGCTACCACCGGGGTATACACTGTCACTGACAGAGTCAGCCTTGGAGAAGGGTGGACATATCGGCCCGCATCCTTGAGACTTGACCACACGGTCAAAGGGGGAGGCGCTGCTCGGGTACTTGGCCTGGGGACGTGGCACGCGCAGACACGTTCCCTCTATGGCTTTGTGGCCGCCCGCCTTATAACTCCCATCGGGGGCCAAGCCCACAGGAGCAGGACCCTCGCGAAGCAAATCACGTAATAACTTGGCAGAAAAATCCACAGGCTCTGCTTCTGAATTTCTGATAAGATCTGTTTTGTGGTGCGCATTGCTTTTATTGGTTCCTCGTTGAGAAAAGTCTAAAGGGTGGTCCTCATTAGGAGCAGGCTGGGCTCCTTTTGACACAGGGGAGCTGAAGTCTAACGGAGTGTCAAGTATAATGACGTCATCGTTCTCATCCTCGCCGGCCCATGCGGAGCGAGAGTGGATGTCTGTGGGTGCCTTGCCTTCAAGCAGAACCTCTGGCATGACAGTTGACCTTTCGTTCACCATTTGACAACCGGAACTAGAAGAAGGGGGAACCGGGGCCGAGGGTGAGGCTGTAGCGATTGTGGACTTCGCCGAGCCTGGCACTGGCACAAAACTTGTTGTCGTTGTGGCTGAGCCCGGGCCACCTGATGTTCCTGATGTCACAACGACGCTAAGGGAAGAGGACGAGGTGGCAACAGAAGAGATTTCTCCTTTTGCTTTTGATGAAAGATCTGAGGGAGTCGACACACTCAAAGACATTACAGGGGTTGCCGAAGCAGAAGGGGAGTTCCCTAGTTCTTTGGTGGGTATATCTGGATCACCGGGTTTGGACACCGAGTTACTGTGACTTGAACTTTCAGGCTGATCCTTTTTTGGAGCTTCACCTGTCACTTCACTAGACTTTAAATTTGTGTCGTTTTTCGCCTTAGACTGGCTAATACCGAGATTCAAAACTTCGCTGTCAGAACTGCTTTTACTGGCTTCTCTATCAGACGCTTCACACGAAACGTCTCTTTGGGATTCTGTCAGAATTTTTCGATCTGCAGCTTCTACATCACTCTCTGAGATCTTCGGAGTCGTATCCACATTCCAAGATCCTTCCCTATCCTCTCTTGTTTTGTCCAAACCAGAGACATCGCTGTTAGCCAAATCGTTGAGCCCAGTATTGGCCTTGCCCGACTCTGGGTGTTCAATCTCTTTGGTATCATCTCCTGTAGTCAGAGGCGTGTCGCCACCTACACTACCTCCCGATTTTAGAGAGTCTGTCGCTTTTCCAACTTCACAGACGCCGACTTTGTTATCTGTTGCGATGTCAGATGACTCAGCATTTTCTTCAGAATTCTCTTTTTTAACAGAGAGATTTTCTGCCTCAAGCACCGGTTCATCAGACTGGACTAATGCCTCTTTGGACGAGTCACCATTTTTCTCAGTTTTTAGATAAAAATCCTTACTATCCGAGGCACTACTATCACAAGTTTCGTTATTTGTCTCTGCCTTTTTTAGAAAGTTCTCCACGGTGGCGCACGGAATGTTGGGAGATACCGGGGCGGATAACGTTCTGGTCGAGCTTGGAGGAAGCGACAGCGGAGTGGAGGGCTTTTGACTCACCAGTGACACAGAGGCTGAGCGCACCCTAGCAGGGGGACACCACGACGACATGGCCGACGGACTCAGAGTTACCGGAGACCCTCCGAACGACGGTCCAGCCTCGTCAGAGTCCGCGAGGGACGGACTAGCTGTAAAGTCCCCTGGCGAAAAGCCGGTGGACAAATGAAGCAACCTTAGCTCAGCCTCTCGTTTTTCTCTCTCTTCCGCCCAGCTAACAC
>NW_004797723.1:636936-639436 GCF_000002075.1 Aplysia californica | reverse complement strand
ATCAATCTTTAAAAAATAACAAACAAACAGTTTTGACCGTTAACAAAGAAATGATTACAAAGAAAACAACAACTATTGCCCCCTTCCCGCTCAGATTCTTGGCACGCTCCCTGGCTGCTGTTCTTTGGATACACCTCTACCAATAAACCAAATAACGACTTCAAAAGCAACAACATTTGTTTGAGTAAAGAGATGTACATAGTGAAGGCCATTTTGTGCGAGGAATAGAAAAATAGATCAAAACAAGCAAGAGGCGGAAAGAAAAGTAGGACCTCCCACTGGTGCCCTCCACCCATTTGCGACAACAGCACAAATAGTACCAGCAATAATTTACAAAAACTATAATAATTTGTTTTAAAAGACCAAGACGACTATAACGACAATAACAACAGGAAGTTATCAAGACGTCAGGTCACCTGTTTATTAAGAAAGTTAAAATCGATAATGGGACGCTCCAATTTGTTCTAGGGAGTGAAAAAATGAAGAGGCAGCTGCGACAACTAGACCAGCTATTTCTGTCACTTGGGTAGCAACAAGTAGTCTACAACGTAACGACATTGTTGTCAAGAGGAACACAAAACCTACAAGCAGAAAAGCAAAACAGGATCAATAAGAAAACAATTTCCGACTGAAATAAATGTTTCTCTTTCTTTTCTTCCTTCCTTTCTTCTTCTTCTCCTTTTTCTTCTTCTTGTTCTCCTTCTCCTTTTCCTACTCCGTCTTCTTCCTCTTCTTCTTCTTACTATTATTATTTTTTAGTAATTATTTTTTAATAACGCTATTTCTGTCTTTAAAATGTTCATCAAGGGAAAATGATAACAGGACTATTCAGAGAAAGAGGTTTATGTACTGAAATAACACCATTAATTAATTATTCTTTCCATAAAGAGCTCACTACAAAGTAATGAAAATACCAAATGTTTCGACCAAATTAAATATAATTTTTTTGGTTTATCTGACGTTTTGTTTAAGTAACGAGAAGAACATCGACACAATGACAGTCACTTGGCGCAGGGAAAAGGAAAGCTAGTCAGAAATAGTAGAGGAGAAAGAAGGGCCTACCAGTGGCGGCCTGGAACCCCCGGTGTTTTGGAAATGCTAAACGTTTCGTTTATACAAAAGGGTATGCAATATTAACAACAACATCAACAAAAACAATAGTATCAACGACAAAGACAATCACAAAATGACAATTGTGAAGAGTTTTAAAAGGCTCAAAATTACAAATTGTCACTAAAGAAAAAAATACACAAGCAACAAATGGGGCGCACGATTAGGTCAAGTGGTGTCATGCTGGACTACGAAGCGGACGTCCCTGGACCAAATCCTCAAAAGAGCGTTCTGACCGTTGGTTGTTCTAGTGAGATTTAAAGGCTCTCCACCTATTTGGCTCGGTCCTATCGGTCTTTAAAAAACGTATAGTTTTTGAAAGGGGCGTGCAAACCTATACAACGACCAACAGCCAACAATATTTCTTTTTTAAATAAACAACGGTGACAACCGGAAAATCGACTGCTTAACGTAAGACTCGGTCATACATCATTTTTCAAAATGGCGTATGGCGAAGTGTTAGACTGAAAAAGTCGAAATACTAAACCGTGAAGTTTAGTTTCGTAGAGGTTTTACGGCGCTCGAAACTGCATAAGGTCATATGAGCGCCAGAAGATTAGAGGTGTTACAAGATAGCAACAAACATAAAAAAGGAGGGGACATAAGGAAGATAGACGTTAGATAGCAAAGAAGAAGCAAACCACACCAGAGCACCCGCCAACCACCCACTAAACAGTGAAGTAGCTCACCTCTAATATGCAGCCCTTGATGAGCGCGCGCTGGTCAGCCACACTGACGTCCAAGAACTGAGGGATTTTCTTGGCAAAAGTGGAGATGAACTTGACCACAGACGGGATGTAGCGAGTGTAGATGGTCACTGGGGCTGCAGGCGTCTCAATCTCGTCCTGGAAATGTGAAAAATGCGAAATGGTATAGGTCTAACGCCCCGATCAACACTATCAGGGTTATTTAAAAGACAAGACCGCCGCGTTTAACTTCCATCTCAGAAAGAGCCGAGCCGAATAAGGAGATTCGTAAAAAGTGCCTTTGCCAAGGACACAACGTCGACCCGAGCTGAGGCTTGGACCCTCAAACCCGCAAACTCGCCACCTAGGGTCCAGTTAAGCCTGACCACTAAGCTACCTACGCCACCTCTCTTCCTGAACACACAGAGACGGCGCAGAGGTCTCTTGACACTCGTAGGGGGTTTCTGTCAGGCTCACTCTTCCAACGTAACTGATCCAGTTTATCTTTTGGGTTGTTATGACACAGCATTCTTACTCATATTCTTCCTGGTAACAGAGCTGTAACTCTGGGTTGACAAAATGAGATTGCTATTATCGTAAATAATAATAGTGATTTTTATAATAATAATAATAATAATAATAATAATAATAATAATAATAATAATAATGATAATAATGATAATAATAATAAAACCATCATTATC
>NW_004797723.1:621936-631936 GCF_000002075.1 Aplysia californica | reverse complement strand
TCCTGGTCTACTCGTCACCCATGTTTGGTACTTTTTTTGTTTGCTTGCTCGCTTTTCATTTTTGTTTTAGTGTGTGTGGGGGGGGGGGGGGAGGGAGGGTGGTGCCTGCCGCTTCGAACGTCCTTGGGTTTGCATTGGTCCTTTCTTACGATGGTATTTTTTCGGCGGGGGGGGGGGGGGGGGGTCAGTACACCTCATATTTCTATTTGTTTCCATGAAATCTCATTAATTCCCCCCCCCCCCAAAAAAAAATATTTAAAAAAATTAATTTTAAAAAATAACCCAACCTTTCTGAGACCTCTTTTTACTTTTCACGACATTTTTAATACTTTCTTGAGCACACCAAAGACTTGTAATCCAAGGGCTACAAATCGCCAAATCAAAAACAAAATAGAATCAGTTGTGAGAAGCCCAAAGTACTTCAACATAATTTGCGCTGTATATTCATAATACCTTTCTACAATAAAACAATTGAGCTTCATTTAGTTTAGAAATGCTAGATAGCAAGCTGCGAATAGCCATAACAAAAAGAGTATCATCCATCTGTCGAAATGAATCACGTGTAACGTGAGGCGTCCCTCGTCTATGGAGTAAAATCAGGAAGTAATGAAACACTAATAAACTCATAAATAATGTAAAAGCCTTGTCTATGCATATCATTTACGAGGGTGTAGTCTGACACGAGACCACACTGCGCATGGCTTGCAAAAGATGAAACTAGACATGATAATATGACATGCCCAATGTCACACAACCTAGTTATTTCACAGCCGACGGAAAAGCTGCCAGCTGTGCAAATTCGGCTGCCCCGGCAAAAGATGAACAAAAGAGTAGTGAAGAGCAATTTATTGGTTTTGTCCCACTTTGAGCGCATTATCATAAACTACTGTCAGCCAGGTTAATGAAATCTCTTGAAATATCCTTCATTCAAATTTATTTTTTCTTTGTTTAATTGTTTATTTATAGCTGAAAAACTATTTTTCGTTTTTTTCAACACTGCTACCAAACTTGCTCTAGCTAATTAAGAAACTCAAGTAATATGACTGACAATTACATTTACTTTAAAAAAACATATATTTTTAGGGGATTTTAACAGACCTATCATCATAATCCTTTTTCGTGGGATCTGTTCCAATTTTTTAGCAAGTATTTCACCCGGTGTTCCTCGTCTAGACTCCTAAAAATCCATCGTAGATGTTACTGTATCAAATATAGTCAACAAACGCCAAAAAATGAAAGATAAGGCTGATAGATGTTTGATAGGAAGGAATGAGCAAACCACACCGAGGCAACCGCCTACCACCCACAATCAAATAAAAGATGACAATAATAAACTCTAAGTTAAATCATGTCTTTTGTCTCCATGACAACAGGAAACAGCGTCAATCTAAAATAACGTATAAGTCTTGAAAAGTAACCGAACTATGGAAATCCCTGACAACATGAACAAAAAAACCCCTCCTCAACTCAGGTGTAAAGTCTGAACATTACAAAAATCACCGATTTCGCAAACACTTTTAGCACAGGGAACGATAGCACCAAACCAATCAGATAAAAGAAACTATCAAAAAAATGTTTGGCATACCAATATACCTACTTGTTGCTGGCGACCTTTCAGCCGTTCGCTACCCTAGAATCACAAAGTTCTATCTGCACAGTACCTTGTTTTCTGAAATTTCACGTGAACCTAGTTTTAAAAATTTGAGCTTTCACAGCATGTCAAGCTTTTTCGAATGCGATTCTTTGAACATCTTGATAATGACTCGGAATAATCTTACGGTTTTGATAGAGCAGACAGAACCTTGTAATTCAAGGTAGCGTGTTGTTTGTCCGTTTGTTAGTTTGTTTTTCCTTTTGGCTTCGGGTATCTTTACTTAAAATAAGTTAAAACACAAAAAGCACATAATAAACAATAGCTGATGCGTTATGCAAATCTTTGTCTTAAGCCTGGGAAAAAAGCGGCGGGGGGGGGGGGGGGGGGGGGGCAGTTCAATACCTAACTAGACACAAAGATGCCGCGTCAGAGAAAGAGCATCAAGCTCAGATACGTCGGTGGTGTTGCGCATAGATACTTCGCCATCGCACTTCGCAGGCCTGAATTCGATTCCTGTGCGGGCGAAAAATGTTAACGAGTATCTCGATTTTTCAGATGGGATGCTGAATCCCTTTCAGCTCGAGTTGGCCCTGGCTGACAGGGTTAAAACCTGCTCTCTAAGTTATCGAAACGGTATCGATGGGGTGTGAAACACAATTGATTAATTAATTTTTCTTAAGACCTAGCCCAGAGAGAAGAAGCAGGAAGGGGATAGAGGCAAAGAAAAAGGCACTAAAAAGAACACATTGAATGAATTATTTACATACACCCACATGAGCAGCATAGATGTTCATGTGCAGCATTCTGCTATCACTATCACTGTAGAGCCGTTGGCTTATTAAGTTACCGAAATCCATCACTGAGTTTGGTTAAAAAAAAGAAACGCATGGACAAAACAATGGTCATGTATTGGAGGGGAAAAGCAAGACAGATAGACGGAAACAACATAAAGAGAAAAAAGAAGTACACGTATCCACTGGGGGAGCAGATTATGTGTATGATAATTGATTTATAGTACTGGGAGAAAAAAATGATCCCGTGGCACATTCCCAAGAATGAGAGGACTATCACAAATCATCCTGCCCTGCAACTGTCAAGTCGAGTAATACCAGCTATTTTTATTCGTTCACAGATACCGTCTCGGCTGTTGTCACGAGTCACGTAGCGCCGGCGAAACAAAACAAAAAGTAAAAAGGAGTCAACAAACAGACTAACCTTGCAGCCTTCGCAGGAAAATACGCCATAGTGAAATCCTGAAGCTTTGTCCCCACAGATTTTGCACAAAATGTGACCTTCACCACAAACGCCTGAGGAGTGAAGACGAGATCTAAGTAAAGTATTGCACAAAGGGACTTCGCAAACAGTCGTCGAATGGAGACCAGGTTTCAATTAAAACAGAATTATTTTTCATAGGTAAGCAAACTTTTCGACTTTATGACGTTCAGAATGGAAATGTTAATTAATTTTTGTGGGTTTATTTTGGGTTCTTATCCTTGACGCATTAGTTTTTTAAAATTTCACGCAACCATTCTTTGGAGTAAAATCTTGGATTTCTCTCTCTCTCTCTCTCTCTCTCTCTCTCTCTCTCTCTCTCTCTCTCTCTCTCTCTCTCTCTCTCTCTCTCTCTCTCGCTCTCGCTCGCTCTCTCTCTCTCCCTCTTTCTCTATCTCTTTCTCTCTCTTTCTCAACCTCTGTCCAGTTCTTTTAGCTTGTCTTTTAGCTCCCTCTCAGCAAGCTTATCTGTCTGTGTGGCTATATGTCCCTTAGCCTCCTCAGTGCCTTTCTGTCTGTCCGCCTCCCCCTCCCCTAGCGCTCTTTCTATCCCCCCCCCCCTCCTTTTAATCCATCTTTTTCTCTCTCAATCACAGTATTTACTCACCATTCTTCGGGAAGAGGTTTCGTTGCTGTCCTGAGTTCTTGGTCTGTTTCCGTGCTCCCTCCATAAGCCCTCGGGTGGACAGCGGCTCGGTCAGCATAGTGCCCTGCCTCGACACGGTCGCAGAGATACCCTGGAGGACGGGAAAATGCAAAGACGATAAGAAACTCGTACACATTTTTATACTAAGCAAAGTTGTAAAAAACCAGAGCTTGTCAACTTTTTTTTCAAGCCAACGTCTTCTTTTTCCCCTTTTAAGAGGCAAACATTTTCGTCTCGCCCACCAATATGTATTTCCAGAGGGCCATTAAGTAATAATCGCTCACCAAAATTACCAAATCGCCCAGGGTGGCAATTCAAACATACCTAAGAACAAAGTTCGATTTTGGACAGGTTAGCCTTGGCAAAGTGTGACTTGCTGTGTTCAGTAATACTGGGCGGTAGAGAATAAATGAACTTCTAGTAATATTCCACTCCTGTACGTCAAATGTCGCCAATACAGATGGCGTCAGAGAGCTTTGTGCGTCTCGTGTCTCACCTGCTGCTTCTCTTTTTCATCCGTTCCATCTCCTCCCCACAAGCAGCAGGACACAAGAGTGCAGGCAAATCGCTGGAATGACTCCGAAGAAGTTATCGCGATGCCGCCTTGCGGGCAACGCGGAGGTTCAATAATCACGAAATTTTAGATGTATCGATACCAGCATTTTCTACCAGGTTAACCCTGCCTTACACGATGCCAGACTCCTGCAGCGCTTTATTTTTAGGTTGTAGGGTCAGGGTTTTCGATAGGCTTAGGTCTTACGTTTGGTTTAGGTTTAGGGTTTGGGTCAGAGATTCAGTACGATCATAATTTTGGTTGGTCTTTATAAAATACCATTTGTGAGGTGTGCTGACAAAATGAGTTACTTCTCGGGTTTTAGGCCGATGGAAATAGATGCGTCAAATTTATAGGTTGACTTTTTACAATTTATTACATGTAGTACATGTATGAAATTGATAAAAGACATGTAAAACTTGAAGAGAATAGGATTGGTTTAGAATTTACAAATACGTCCCTTGTGTAAATTTTTAGTTAATATCTCCATTTTTGATTGCGAGAAGTAACTGATTTTGTCAGCACGCCTCACATTTGGTTTCCAAGTTTTGAGCAGGTGCAAATAGTGGGCCGACTTGCTTGTCAACGTTTAAAGAACTATAGTGCGCTCAAAAATTCGTGGCGCAACTTTTTCTCAAATATCTTTCTAACGGGTGAATCAATGCCATCCATACTTTGCACAGCAGTTTGTATTAATTTGTCTTAACTAAATCATATTTTTCAAGAAAAATTGGGTTAGATTTTTTTAAAAACTTTTCTTCATAAATTTATATACAATACTTGAAATGTCTGAAATATGTAAAATGGTATTGTTCACAGTACTGCCCGTTACACACACACATTTTAATTAAGCATAATATGGCCTACGTCACAGCTCATCAATGGCAATTTTTACTTGCAAAACTTTCTACAAGAAATTATTTTTTATAGTTAACATATTTTTTGCACTTATGGTTCTCAAAGCATAATGTCCCAGTTAGAAAAACATGACGGACTTGCTATTAAAAGCAATATTGCCCAAGCTGTAAACATTTTAAAAAATACGTAGAAACCACCCACTTGGATTATTTATTAGAACTTATTAAGGAATACAGCTAGCAGTTTACAAAAATGTTGATCTGTTAAGACAAATTGATACAAATCATTGCGCAAAAATTGGAGAACTTATGTTCGATAGTTGAGGAGTTTTTTGACAAGAAGTCGCGCCCTGAATTTTTGACCGCACTATAAGAACAAAGCAATAGCTCCTCTGCAGTCGAACCAAATCGCTGCTGTCATCGGAAAGAGTCTCAGCAACTTTCTGACCCCAGGGGGAACGAAAATTCGATTAGAAATTGGAACGTGTAAACAGATTGCTTTGAGTTTGAGTTTAATGTAAAGGTTTTGGTAAGTGTTTTATGGCGCTCGCAACTGCATAAGGTCATATGAGCGCCCGGAACACATTAAAACATTTTCAGTTGATAGGAAATTTCGAAGTTTGCCTGGGTAGCAGCCGAAGCTTACTCTTATCGGTTTTAGACCATCAAGGGATCTTTAACGTGCGCAACTTGCACACGGGTCCTCCGAGAATGTTCGCCCTTGCCCGAGAAGGGGTGTGGCTGAAAGACAGCAGTAGGAAGGAGCCAAGAAGTAGCGGTAGAAAAGCTGCAGAAAGAGTCAGGAACCCAGAGGAAGGGGCAAAGGAGGTAAGGGGGATGGGGGCAGAAAGAGGAGATGAAAGCAAACGACAGATGATTGCTAGAGAGCAGGATAGGAGGTGAAAGGAGACAATTTTAGATAAGAAAATGTTTCCGTCGCTTCCCGGATTCGAACCAGGCGAATGAGAGGCGAACACTTTTACCTCTAGGCCACGAGAGCCCCCTGTAGGTAAAGGCAAGCACGTCGATTCAGTAACGGTCATAACGTGCATGGAAGAAACAACGTAGATAGACCGACAACAGAGAGGAAAAAAGAAGTAGGGCCTACCAGCAGAGCACTTTAACAACCAGCTTAAAGAACAGAATGCCCTTCCACCACCAGCTTAAAGGGAACAAAACAGATAGAATTTATAGCTGCATGTAACCAGGGCGTTATTTCAAGGGCACACCACCCGCGGTGTACTAAAGACTATGGCGTCGGCACCTTCCCAGAACCAGTGAAATATATTTGGTGCTGGTACCTTCCCAGTAGCGGTACTCAAAGCCTGGTACCAGTTTGCACCGCCGACACATACATTTATTGGAAGTGCCCGAAGTTCTGGTACAGGTACAAAAATCCTGAACCCAGGGTACTACTACAACTCGCTATCTCAGATCTCCAAGGATTGCAGAGTTCTCTCTGCTCTATACCTAGTTTTGAGAAATTTGAAGGTAAGAATTTAGAGTTTTACAACATGTCAAGCTTTTTCAAATGCAATTCTTTGAAAATCTTGATAACGACTTTAAAAAATCATACATTTTCGACAGAACAGACATTTCATTTGGTTTCTGGCCTCGAGGTCTCATTAACTCAAAACGGCTTAACAGGTCAGAGAGACGTTTGTAATTCTAAGGTAGTAGGTTGTCTTATTGCCGGGAACAGGCCTTGAGAAACTTCTCGTCTTGTTCAGCCCTGGTTATCACTGGAAAAAGGAGGCTGGAGTAACTGTATGGCAGGAGACACTTCGCTTCGGCATACATATATAGTAAGAGTTTAAAGGCACCTCCAACACAATTAGGTCATATAAGTGCCGAAGAAGATTAGAGGTGATACAATACAGTAACATTCACAATTTCATATGAAAGAAGGATCAAACCACACTAGGGCACCCGCCAACCACCCCCTTCTACGCACACATACTACATAACGTCAGTCGCCTGATGAAATCGTGAATTCCACATTACAGGAGAGGGAACAAAACTAATTTCCTCTGGCAATTAGCGGCCTAGACATAAACTAAATGGATACACATCTATTCAATTAGCCTTCAGAAAAAATACTGTAGATCCAGTACATTTTTTGCGTAGATGGTCATTTTTTCGAAAAAGTGTGGGATTCACGATTTTCAGATTCGAATCTCGCCTGATGCGGTCATGAAACTGTGTGGGATTCACAATTTTCAGATTCGAATCTCGCCTGATGCGGTCATGAAACTGTGTGGAATTCACGATTTTCAGATTCGAATCTCGCCTGATGCGGTCATGAAACTGTGTGAAATTCACGATTTTCAGATTCGAATCTCGCCTGATGCGGTCATGAAACTGTGTGGAATTCACGATTTTCAGATTCGAATCTCGCCTGATGCGGTCATGAAACTGTGTGGAATTCACGATTTCATCAGTAGGCGTAACGCGGTGTTGTATTCATGGTTATAAGACGGTGTGTTTTCTCTTATTAGAGACCCCGGTATGTTTAAGAATATATGAAAGCACGAAATTAAGCAAACATAATGCTCGGTCCGTACATGTATTCACGGTTTTCAGGGCAAAGATTATAATTTATAATGTCGACTTCATGCGTTTTGCGGGAAAACCTCTCTGTGTCATGATAAAAATGTGTGTTTCCTAGATGCAGGACTGGTATCGTTTCATAACGACTGTCAAATTCGAATATATAATGTGTGTGCCCTTCTAGTGGTAGGTTGTACAGTTTTGATCTTGGTCGCTTTTGCAACAAAAAAATAACAATAATAATAACGTAGTCAAATATAAAGTTTATTTCCGTGTTGTATTACAATCCAAACTTGTTTGACATTGAAAGCACACTGATTTTGACATCAGAGCACCGTAACGAGAAAAGGAATTTTTCAAAGTCTAGCAATGTGAACCAGCAATACGCAATACAATTCAAGAGATAGGACTATTTTTTTTAAAAACAAGGAACTGAAATCCAGATGTCATTGCTCAACCAAATTAAATGACTACTCACCATTAAAAGACGAAGCCAGAACAACTATATTTGTCTTCGTTTGGACTTTGACATGGGGAGACAGAAAGACCTATGTGAACCGGTCTTCTCAACACGAAAGAGTACAATTATTTAAGCAAAAGCGATACACCAAGCTGAAAGACGCACACTAGGGTTTATTATCTGAAACAGAGTGATCAGAAGATCAAAGTTGGCAGGATGTTGATATCTATGACCGGGCTCATCCATTAAAAAATTGCTCTAGAAGAGACCATGCCAGTTTCATCATCGCCTGTCTCATTCCGTACGGACAAACACTTTACACTATTCCCTACCCTGGGCTAACTTTTTCATATTTTTCAAATGTCTTTCCATATTTTCTCTTCATCATTCGATGCGACTTTTCTACAGGTTCCACATGGCCTTCCCTTGATCGTTTAACCCGTGGACTCCAAGTTAAAACTTGCTTTGTTATGTAGCTGCCAGATTTCCAGATGGTATGCTCAGTCCAATCCATCTCCACTGCTTTCTTTTGTCTGAAAATTTTTTCTGCTTAATACTTCCTCATTGGTGACTCAGTTTGTCCATCTGATCCTGATAATGACAACCTGCATCTTCCAGTACTTTCGACAGATTGCTTTAAAAGAGTCAAACCCAGCATCACCACCAAACAATCCACAAGCGCCGTGCAAGCCAATGAGTTTCTCTGTTCACATCTGTGGACATGCTTATGAAGGGTCCCTCCCACTACTGCCTGCAAAGCTCTGGAAAACTGTATCTTGATCCCTGATTCTGTAAGTGTAATCTATTGGAGCTTCATTGGTTTTACGAAACAGCCTGCACAGGTTAGGAACAATCTGCTTTGTATGCCAGACTACTCAAATTTGTGCTAAATGAAAAGAACATGTCGATTTATGAGCCAAAAAAGATCAATGTGAATTGTGTATGAGTTTTGAGTTTTGACAACGTCAGCCAAACTAAGTGGGAATCTCACATGTCAGAAAAGAAGAGACAAAGAAAGGGCATGCCAAGGATAAAACCTTTGCTCTTGGGTAAGAAGACCTTGTGATGATTTGCATGAATCTCCAGGGTATATTTTTGGCATTGTCTATCAATTCCTCCAGCTCTTGTTTCAAAAGCATGCACATGATCTTCAATGCTACCTCGTATGATGCCATTTATTTCTTATGACACAATACACAAGGTGGTTTGATTGCAAATGAATTCACAAGCTGTTTGATGGACTTTTTTTTCGACAAGCACAAATGCATAGAAGGTAATAACAATATAATATAAATACATATATGCATACATTTTACAGTGGAGTGCGCTTAAATTAGGCTCAGCCAGGTTCACAGTTTAGAAAGGTTGCTCAAATTGGAAGGAAAAACCACACGGACTTTATTTTCTTTCGGCTTACCACTGTTGACGGATCAACCGTGTTCGGTTTAAGCGGACTCCACTGTATTATTTATTATATTTATAGATGAACCGAACATCAGAAGCAGAACATTAATACGCTGATAAACTAATCTTCTCTAATCCGTCATCGATGAAGCGGGTTTTTCCAACAAACAAAGAGAAACAGTCAAAGAAATAATTAACAAAACAACCGATTATCCCGACGTGCGTCTGGCCCTTCAAAACACTAATCGTCTTTGACATGGTTACGTTATATAAACAATGCGATTAAACAGTTCGCACGCAAGCATTACCTCAACGAAAGAAATAATAACATAGAAAGGAATGAGTGAATGAAAGGAAAAACACGCAGAGATCACTAACGTCATAATTACCCTCGTTTCTGAGCATAACAAGTTTGTATATTCTCCATACTATTGAAGGCCTTTCTGTATCGGCTGAAGACAGCACCGTATTCAAAACAAACAAGAATGTTTACTTTGGTGTATGTTTCTCGAAAGACTATTTTTTGTATCAGTCGTATTGATGCGTTTGATGATATCATTCAATTGGTCGATTTTTTTCTTTTCTTTCCCTCTTTATAACTGTTGATGTCTGGTAGCATACTATAAGCATCATAAGGAGGGGAAGGAGAGGAAAAAACGAGGGT
>NW_004797723.1:612295-618909 GCF_000002075.1 Aplysia californica | reverse complement strand
TGTAGTTGTTGTTGGGTTTTTTGCAGGTGGGTGGAGGTTGGTTTTTTGTGGGCGGGGGGTAGTAAAGAGAAGCACATCGATACAAAATGGTCACTTAGTGCTGTGGAAACGTAAGACAGACAGACAGACAGACAGACAGACAGACACACAGACAGACACACAGACAGACAGAAACACAGACACACAGACAGACATACAGACAGTCTGACAGAAACAACAGAAGGAAAGTAAAGAAGTGGGCCATACCGATGGCGCCCTCCAACCACCCACGATTCTCTAAAGGCCAGCCCCCAAAGTCCACTATTTGATTCTCCACCAAGCTGCTCGACTCGATGCTGATAGAACATTGTTTCTCGAAAAGGAAAATAAAGTAACAGTAAAGAGATATTTCGGACATATTTCGGGAATGCCAGAAACAAGATTTCCCCATCAGACTTGCGTGTTGGTAACCAAATGAAAACAGATGAAGAGGTAGACCAACAGGCAGTTACAGAAGCCTGACCAAGGATGAGGCAATCGCCCATAGCCTAGAGATGTGCCAACTTTAGACGAAGAGGTCATGGACGCATAAGTGTAGCGTCGACTGCTCTTTGCCTCATGTACTTGAAGGTACAGGGGAAAGGGTGAGTTAGTAAATCTACCTAACTACATTTAAAAAACGCCTCACTTTTTGAAAAGCCCGTAAAATTATTCAGATCACATATTGTATGGTAAAAAGTTCTGGAGAAAAGGTAAACATTCTTTTGTTGGAAGTACCATCTCTCATTTTGTGGTATGCACAAAAAGTGCAATACATAATTTTCTTTGTTCTGTGGCTTCTTTTTTGCAATATATCAGCCGCGTTTGCTCTAAACATCACCACTTCACAGTTGAGAAAAAGTAAACCTGTCTAATTCATAAACTGGTCTCTTTATTTACACAAGGTTAAACACTGAGGGGTGCAACCGAGCAACTGTGATTCTCCTCGCCGGTTAAGTCAAAAGCGCGTTGGGGTAGATCAACAGACTATTGGAAGGCTGAATAGACGTTTACAGACAACAATGAGTGTCGCCGATCAACCAATGGTCACAATCGCACAACAAGATCGGCATGTTCGTATTCGCCACTTAAGAGATTGTTTTATTCTTACCACTTAACAGCCATAGACCTCATGGGTAGAAATAGAACGCAAGGCGCACTAACTATCAGGTCACCAATGTACAACACTGCTTACAATGCATTGATCGGAGAATGGAATGACATACCACTGAGAACCATTTCATGTCATACTCTATGCGATATCAAATACTCACCACCATCTCAGCACGAGGCGGCGAAACTTGTTATTGAAGTTTATATGGATGTGGATGTTGAACATTGTTCGACGTAAACTCACGAATTCGGATAAAACCACGTCTTTTGTTCAATATCTGTTGGTAATGTGTCCTAAAACTCTGTGTAAACGCCAGCATCAACCCGAAGAAAAGATTTGCAGCCCTACCTAGATTAGCAAATTTTAGTTAATGAGAAAAATGCTTCAACTTATCACATGAGGTAAATATGGATGTAAACTGATATAACATTTTGAACTCTATGTTCAATAACTGTCGTGAACTCTTTTCATTAAGTATGGCTTCTAAAATGTGTGTTTTTTTTAAAGGAGGGGGATTGAACGCCCTTGGTGTCTGGGCTGTCGCTAGGCGCAATTTTGCTTCTGTTCAACAGCAGGATTCTCATACAATTTTCTCGTTGTATAATAATGATGAATTTGATGAGACGTCTTTGTAACTTTTTGGTCGATTGGGCATGGTTATCCGACCGTTTTACATGTTCAGCAGATCATAGACGTGTGTCTGGAAACGTGACGACATGTTAAAAGCGATAAATACTAAAGACGCAGTAAAGAATATTTTGAGGAGTTAATATTCTTTTGAGAACGCAATCACATTGATCATTAAAAAGAATACTTGTCACATTCTTCTCATTTTTTGCTGATTACACAACAGTCGCATCAAACACAAACAATGGCATCACTAAGATACACCTCCTGCCTTTTTTGTGATATTTCAGTCTAGAGTAAAGTGCCCCACTGCAACCACCTTATAGTTGCCTAATGGAAATTTTTCTTTAGTAGCAGTCGCTTCATATGGTTCAAACATAATCCTGACAGTGACTTTATAAAAAATTACAAACAAATAAAGACCCGAAGAGAAATACTATTTGCCGTTTTAGTCCTGTGTGAAACCACGAGTCCTCATGCAACCACTTATTAGCCCTTGGTGCAACTAGTCTGCCTGTGTCCAACCACTGTGTGACTTAAAAACAACTAGTTGTTCAAAGATCACAGATGGAATGGATACAAGAAAAAAAGAAATTATATGATTCGCGTTTTAACGTACTACAATAGCTCAGGTGGCTCAGTCAACAATTTAGGCTGATAATCGAAATAGTTGAAGTCGTTTGAGTGTCGAAAGTCTGCGGCCGCGAGAAGGGCACGTACATATTTAGGACGCACGCGTGTCAGCGCGCTACCTCTTCCAACAGAGAATACACTACGCAACAATTTGTCGTCATCGTTTTGCAAAGTCAGGTCTAGGTGAAATTGCAGAGGAGAGCATCTTAATTAGACTTTCTTAGCTGAAGCCTTTTTTGTTTTCGCTATGTACGAATTCTTTACTATGAATATTATGTGTATTTTAATGCAAAGAATGTATCAGAAAACATTCTAAATTTCTCCTCAGAATGTGCGAGTCTTTTTTCGCTTTGTGCATGCTAGGCTGACCTATGTGTTTATTTAAATTATGTTTTCGATAAGTATGATGCTAAAGATGCTCTCCCTCAAAAGTAGCAATAGTATAATATGTTTATTCTGTTTTGTTGTGGAGATTTTTTTGTCTTCTTATTTGTTTGTTTATAAATTTGCTTTTGTTGTAGAGCTTTGCTTTTTTTTTTGGGGGGGGGGGGGGGTTGCTTTTACATAAAAATAAAATTACACGATAGTCATGATTGTAACTAACAATACTTTACTTTTTACTTTTTTCTTCCGCTTGTACCCTGGGGTGTCGCGGGGAGACACAGGTGTCTGTCTGCAGCAAGTCGTGTGGCCTGTAGGAGGGATATCCCATGATCTTTAAGGGTGTCTGCCACAGATTCACTCCATCGTCGCCTTGGTCTTCCTCTGGCTCTCCATCCAGAATATTTAACGTTGTATGCTCTCAGAGCTGGATGGTTTGAGGGCATCCGCGTGAGGTGTCCGAACCACTTGACCTTTTGTTTTTCAATGTGTGGTAGGACTGGTGTTGCTCCCACGGTGTCCCTTAAGACTTCATTTTTAATTTTGTCTCTTCTTGTTTTGTTGACCGCTCTTCTTAAGCATTTCATCTCGCATGTGACCAGTTTCCTCTCTAGGGCTTTTGTTAGAGTCCATGTCTGGCACTGATAAGTGAGCGTTGGAAGGAAAATGGCGTTGATGAGCTTCGCCTTGGTGCTCATGGGGATATTGGGATGTTTCAGGAGAGGGCCCAGTTGGTAGCTGACTGCGTTGGCTCTCTGGCATCTAGTCTCTATTTCTCGATCAAATTTTCCATTTTCTGTGAAAATGCTGCCCAAGTATTTGAATTCCCTGCTTTGTTTTAGTTGGGATCCATTGATGTTGATATCCACTTTACCTGGTCTCCTGCTAATTGTCATGACTTCGGTCCTGCTTATACTGATCTTCATGTCATATTTTTCGCAGCTCGCATTTAGTTGGTTTATATGCTCCTGTAGCTGAGTCTTGTTGTTAATCATTGCCAGGTCATCTGCAAACATGAGTTCTTTGAGTGCCTCTGGGTCTGGATTGGCCTCTTTTGTTATCTGGTCCATGTAGATCACGAAGAGCAGAGGGGAGAGATTGCAGCCCTGTCTCACTCCAGATGTTACTGGAAACCAGTCCGATGTTCCACTGGTAGTTCGGACAGCGCTTCTGCTGTTGGCATAGATAGCCCTGATGTTGTCTAGCAGTTGTCCCTTGATGTCGTACTGCTCTAAGATCTTCCATAGCTTGTTTCTATTTACTCGATCAAAGGCTTTTTCTTGATCCGCAAATACGAGGTGGAGATCTTTGTCGTATTCCAAAGCCCTCTCACACAGTTGTCGGAGTGCGAAGATTGCATCAGTGCACCCTCTTCCTTTTCTAAAGCCAAATTGGGCGTCACTGAGAAGATGTTCGGTTTTTGCGCGAGTACGTCGCTCTAGGATTTTTGCATACATTTTCCCCACATTGTAACTAACAATAACCAGAGGAAAGACATAGTTATTCTGGCATAACCCAAGAGGTTGTTGCATCTTGGTCTGTTTAGCAAATCACCAAGCCCAACCCACAACCAGCCTGGTAGCATGAAGGCCTTAACTTAATTTCGCCATGCCTTAGATGCAACCACCGATATACTGCTGTCTTATGTACTGCTCGTAAATGCTTATCATGTCACAATCAGTTGCAGATAGTCAATGACTCATCATGAAGAAAACAACAGCATTGAAAACAGAAAGCATTCTTTCTTTTCTCTTTTGTCTGTACTTTAACAACTTACCTAAAATCTCAACAAACGTTTTTAAAATGTTCCCACCAGCTTCAATTTTTTTTAAAAGGGAAATGAAAAAGCGAGTGCATGGGTTAATTGTCAACACCCTTCAGCATTATTTGGGAGATAGTGATAGTGGCTGCACCTTGGTCTGTCTGCAAACACAGCAGTTTACCCTACATGTAATACGTTTTGGGAACTAGGATGATGACATAATATTTCCAGAGTTTTATCTCTCTCCTCTTGGAGTCAGGAATTAAGGTTGCCTCCTGGCCCTAGCCTTAGGGGATCTAGAGAAGACATTAAAAGAAGAAATGAATTAAAATCAACATTAATCTTACAAGGCATCATCATCATCAAAATTGAAGGAATTATTCTTTTTCCTGTTAGTTTTTTAAAAAATAAAGAATAATAATTATTAGCATGGTGACACAATCATCATCTATATAACTTTATCTACGGGTAGGAGTCAAGATCACCGGAGTCAAGATCACCTCTTGCAGGCGGGCTAATATTACACAAACACACACACACACACACACACACACACACACACACACACACACACACACACACACACACATACACACACACACACACACACACACACACATATTTACATTCACATTCAACTCACACACACGCACACACTCAAATATACACACACACACACACACACACACACACACACACACACACACACACACACACACACACACGAACACGCACGCACATATATATACAACAAACCTGTGAAGAGAGTAGGCGACGGTACTGTTTAACTCAGGAATATGTAAGGAGCAACTAGGTCAGTGGCAGGAACGACATTCTTGATAAAGGACCGAGCTTAGGCCTCGTTTGCAGGCGATGCAGTAAGAGTACGCCATGACCTATTTTCCGGACAAAAGGTTAAACCTGAGAGAGAGAGAGAGAGAGAGAGAGAGAGAGAGAGAGAGAGAGAGAGAGAGAAAGAAAGAGAGAGGGAGAAAGAGAAAGAGAGACAGACAGACAGACAGACAGACAGACAGACAGACAGACAGACACACAGACAGACACACAGACAGACACACAGACAGACAGACAGGCAGACAAGAAGTACACACTGAGACACAAAAAGAGAAAGAGAGAGACACACATACACATAAACGGAGGCAGGGGGAGAGAGGGAGTGAGAGACAGAGAGAGACACAGAGACAAGGAGACAGACACAGAGAGAGAGACAGAGAAAGAGAGAGACAGACAGATAGACAGAGAAAGAGAGACAGGAAGGGAGAGAAAACGGGAGCGAGAGAAAAACGATGTGTAGGTTGGGCAGGGAGGAAGGGGTAAGGTGAAGCGTGCTGAAAGAGAGAGCTTAATTTGATGAAACAGGTTCACGTCTGCACGATAACGGCCATTTAGTAAAGAAAGCAGACGAAGCAAAATTAAAGGGAAAGTTTAGAAGTAGGACATACACGATACACGGGTGCTTTCCAACCACCCACATGAGCGAGAGAGAAGAGTGAAAGAAAGGGGAGCTGGGGGAAAGACAGTTTTTTCTTTAAAAAGCGAAAAAGAACAAAAAACAAAAACCCTCTTCCAAACACTAGTAGGTCATGCCGACGATCAAGCAAGGATTTGACCCGGTGTGTAGAACAAAGAAACAAAAAAAATAAAAACGAAGACATTTGTGTATGTGTGTGTGGGGGGGGGGGTGTCTGTGTGCGTCTTTTTTGTTTGTTTGTTTGAGAAAGAGAAGCACTTCGACGCAATGAAGGCCATTTAGTACAGGAAAACGGCAAGACAGAGACAAAAGGAACAGAGGGAACGACAAGAAATAAATCCAACCAGTTGCATCTCCCAACCACCTCAGTAAAGGAGGAAAAAAACCCACGAAAAATGTCAGACGTGAAAATCTGAATGCATTTCTTGCTTTTCATGGGTGGACGGATAGCAGAACCTACAGGTTGTACGTTGGGCATTCACCCTTACTACACACTGATACTCCTATTTTGTGATAAAAATTCATACAACTTTAAAAACTAGTGATGCGTAGAAGATGTTAGAATCAAAAGATGGAGAGAGCGGGGGGGG
>NW_004797723.1:603387-608387 GCF_000002075.1 Aplysia californica | reverse complement strand
CGACAAAGCAGCACCTCAGGGATATGACCCTTTATAAAAGTACATGCAGTAACAGGGCGTTCAGAAATGTGACCTAGTTTCCAAGTAACTTTAGAATTCTAGTAAAATCTCCTTCCTTCGCACGAAACAGTATTAAATCATTATTGAAGAGATTGCAGGCTGCATAAAAACACCTTCGTTCATGTTATATTAAATCAATAACATAATTTCTCTATCTGTCTGTCTGTTTATCTTCTTTTCTCTCTTTCTCTATGTCTCAATCTTCTCTCTCAATATAAAAAAACAATAAGAAAAACCTTCCCGGCGGGAAATCGAAACCCGGTTTCCCGCGTGACAGACGGGGATACTTACCGCTATATTACCAATGAAACACTCCCTTTGCTGCAACATTATATATTAGATAGCTATAGGTGACGAAACTGTTTACAGAGGAATCTCAGCCCGTGGACGTCATGGACACGTTCAGCAGCCGAGAAGCGAGGTGCGGAGAAAGTGATTTTTTTACAATTCTATTTGTGTCATGCCGGGTAAAATCTTTATTGAATCTAGCTTTACGTTAAATGGTTTGGGAATAGTTCACAAAATAATAAAAACAAGTGCCTATTCTTGTAAGAATTACGACTACAGACAACCCATATTGGGCTTTATTGTCAGTGTTATCCGACTGCTTTTCTATATCATTCATTTCCCGAGCTTTTAGGTACGCAAAATTTGGAGTTAGCTCCTCGAAAATAATGTTTCTTAGCTATGGCTTGTCGGTACGCTGGCGTCATAGATTTCTTTAGATCTTTTTTGCCTCATTAAAGACAAAAATAAACACTATCTCTACCTGAAAAAAACAACTCGAAAATTAACTGATCGCAACCGACCCGCCAAAGATGAACGGATTCTTTCAGATATACAGAATTGATTTCCCATCAAAATAATATCTACTTCCAAAGAACGTAAGTATACCATGTTGAGCATAGTATAATTGAACACCTTATCCAAATAACTATAATATAACCTACATAACAAAGTTCTATATCTGTAGTTTCTATTTTTCGCTTTGAGAATGTTTCCAAGGTCACTGAAAATACTTTTATTTTTCACTTCCCAGCACCTGGTATCTGCAAATATTAGCCAAGCCCATGGGTTCGCTCACAAAACCAAAAGGTGCAGCAAAAAGAGAAATATAATATTGTACTTTTCACTGTACCACTTAGCATCAGCATCCCGCATAGAGAAGTTAAAGAAGCGAGTTTTTGTCTTATTTAGTAGAGGTTTCACGGAGCTCACAACTGCATAAGGTTATATGAGCGCCAAGGGGTGGATGTCAACAGAGATGTCTTTACAGGGAATCAGGCTTACTCTGCTCACTTCTCTAGCTTTTACAGCACAAAGTCTGCTTCGAATATCAAGCCACCACGGAAATAGCGGATCACAAGACAGTGACAAACACACAAAAGAAATAGAGGAAAAAATGACGGTAGTAAGGATTAGGAAAGAAAAAGCACCAGTTCCCTGTTGCATTTCAGGCACAGTTAAGAGCCTGACATTGTTGAATCAGCCCATTTATAATTTACAATTCTACTGTGCATAAAAACAAGATAATGTCCCCCTTTGGGAAGGGTCTAAAGACACTTCAGTTAGTGGCACCTCTCCGGGGTGGGACGCGGGGAACACTAGCAGGAAAATGGAGAAGTCATAGAAGATGTCAAAAGGAGAAGTTATAGAGAATGTCGAGCTTTGACTCTTTCAGAACAAACGTTGACAAAATACCCCCATAATTTTCATCTTCATTGTAACAGATATGAATTTTCAGTCAACATTAAGTCTGTTGTGGGTACAGGGTGGCTGGTAATGCGTTCAGATTATTTGGTAAAGAGTAGAAAATCGACCCGGTTACAGCCATTTCGTGCGAAGAGAAAACAGGACAGACAACCAGGACGTGCAGACGGAAAGAAAAGAAGCAGGAATTGCCAAGTACCCTCCAACCACGTGCAGGAATGGCGCACCAAAGGTTACATTTTTTAAAATCAACATATTATGAATAGCCAGGTTTCCAAGGTTGTGGCGAGAAACTTGTTTGGTATCACTCAACGCAACATGTTTGTATAACTAAGAGATGAAAAAAATATTGGAGGATAAAGATGTTTAAGTAAGAGTTTAATGGCACTTTCAACACAAATAGGTCATATAAGTGCCTAAGATATGAAGCATTACGAGAGGCTAAAATAAAAAGAAAAGAAGGGGGGAAGATAAGGATCAACAGTTATTTGACAGGTAAGAACGAGCAAAAGACACCAGAGAGCCCGCCAAACACCAACGAGGAAAAAAAGTTTTTTTTTTCTTAATTTGACATTTTAAAGAAGGCGTTTAACGTAAAAAATATTCCACAAAAGCTTCGGCAAAATGCCACACGTAAGTCGTCCACCAATAATTCAGTCCGCACAGTTTTGTGCGATTATACCGCTCCTGTTACACAGGTTGTTGTAGAAGCAGTACGCCCACATCCACACAACAATTACATCGACCAGGGGGGGAGATCGACCCTACCTCTCAGGGCCAACCCGGCTGAGTGGCTAACGACATCCATCCGGGACAACGGTCGAAGATACTCGATAACATCTCCAGGAATCGAACTCGTGTTTCGAGCGTGCATCAACAAGGGTCTAACCGTTACACGCCACAGCCACAGTTACAGTTACATTCTACTGACTACACTTGATACCTTAACTAAAATCTATGCTAGACGAACTTTATATAATATACCTACTTAAAGAGAGAAACTTGGACAACAGACAAACAGACGGACTGACGGACAGGCAGACAGACAGACAGGAATATAAATGAAAATTTTGACTGAATCTAGGTAATTAAGAAGGCGGGGTATTCATTCGGTCTATCGTTTGAGTACCGTGTTCTGAGGAAGAAAAAAAACCATTCACAAAAAGGTCAAAGTGCTCAAAGTCGACAAGAAGCTCGATTGTTACCTTTGGCGTCATGAAAAAAATCCTCCAACTTTTAACAACAGCTACACATCGACCAAATCAAAGTAAGTTGGAAGGTTTTGTTATCTATGCTAATACAATCGAAGAACTAAAAATAACAAAAACAAGTATAAGTTGCTTACCCGGTACATATGGAATTCACCGATGCAAGAAAAAACGTTGTGGCTCTGGCAGATGTTTCTTCGATCTGCATCGTAGACTTCTGCTGCTCAGGCTTTGACTGAAACAGAAAATTATACAGCCAATAAGAGATTTGTCATAAGCAGGAATCACGCAGTAGATTTGCTATAAACATGTATACTAATCGCATCATAGCATCAGATCGTACATGATCCTCCCATTCATCCTTGACGCATAACAAGGACACAGCAATTTTTGATGGGGGGGGGGTTGTTTGTTTGTTGTGTTTTTTAACATATTGTAGGGTAAAAAGTATTCCTTTGTTGCACAGACAATCAGACAGACAAACAGACAGACAAACAGACAGACAGACAGACAGACAGACAGACAGACAGATAGACAGATAGATAGATAGATAGATAGATAGATAGATAGATAGATAGATAGATAGATAGATGGATAAGTGTAGTGATACATAATAACTTATGGGTGGTATCGAGGACTAAAAAATATCTCCAAGATTATGGGTGTTATCATTTTCATTGAATGGGAGTGATATATTGCACTTATAATTTAAAAAATGGCTACCTTGAATCAATAACAAAGGATGCCCCCCCCCCCCACAACCACACACACGCTCACACACACACAAACACACACACAGTAAAAAAAAAATGTTTTAAATATTTTATTCATTAAAAACATAAACAAGACCAAAACTCACAAAACTGGAACAATGAGCCTGTGTCCTGGTAGTTTACTTAGATAAAGTAAGCCTGTCATGAAGGTTGACCTTGGAAGAGTGGGGATTTTCGAAATTCAAACTGCCACCCCATAACTCCCCCCCCCCCCCCCACACACACACGCACGCACACACACACACACACACACACACACACACACACACACACACACACACACACATACACACACACACGCGCGCACACACGTGCGTGCGCGTGCGCGCGCACGAGAATCGATCCCAGATGTTATAAGCGCAAAGAATAAGAGCCTAACCATTACGGACGCCGGAGGTAAAGGTAAACTTAAGCTTCCCATTCGGTACTCACTTCACGAATGAAGTACATATCCAGGGTGTCCAATCTATGAGAGGCCGCAATAATGGTTAGCCGTAATGTGATGTACTGTTGGCGATTTTAATTTACTTATTTTAAGAATTAGGGGGGGGGGGGGTGTCACTTTTACAAAGCCGGTAACTAGCCTATGTAGCATATGATCGGTTACGTAGAACAACGTTTTTAAAAATAAGTGTTTTATTCTTTTAATCAAAACATCAAAACATCAAAACAAGAAAGAAACAAATCATTATATTTTTTCTCTGAACAAAAGATGCATCGGTACAAAACGACCGCAATTCGTGGAAAAAAATCTCGAAAGAAAGACATTAACAGCGAAGAAAAAGGAAAGAAAAGGGTAGAATCTTCCTGAGGCGGTCTGTAATCTCCCGAAACCTCCAGTATTGTTGTTAGTTTACTTATATCATAAACCCAATCTTTACTTCTTATTTGTTCATATTTCCAGACAGGTTACAGGTAACACCACAATATATTAACAATTTGCAATATTTCTAACAATGAAACGTGAGTCACAGTGAGTCCTTACTAATTTGATATTGGTTTTTGGGAGCAAATGGCCGGAAGGAAGTCAACAAACCCAGTTAATTTTTTTAAATATCAAAGTTGTTTTTCTGTTTGTTTGTTTGTTTGTTTGTTTGTTTGTTTGTTTGTTACCTGCGTAGTTTTATTTCTTGTGGCTCCTTTTCCAATCCCCCTCCAACTATTTTTTCTCTGTAAAAACACACACACAAATTTTTATTCTCTCTCTCTCTCTCTCTCTCTCTCTCTCTCTCTCTCTCTCTCTCTCTCT
>NW_004797723.1:600558-603112 GCF_000002075.1 Aplysia californica | reverse complement strand
CAAAACCCCGTTGGTATCGTTATAGCTAAATGAGCCAGTAGCATTCAAATCGAATGCTCTCTACTACTGCAGCTGCTTTAACACATTGTGTGACGTAAGCCCAGGCCTCGCTTTCCACCTGGCCTGAGCACCCTGGCGGCTTCAGATCAAGATCGAAACTATCCCACCCCTCCCCCCACACACACACACGCGCGCGCCTCCAGAACAACAAACTGTAGTGAGAATTCTCATTCATGTGCTCGTCACCAAATACTTTCCTTTTCATTCGAAAACTTAGTGACCACTAGCAAATGACAAGACTACAAAACCACAAATTGACCCACGGAAGCTGCCAAGTTCATGAACAGAGCCATACTAACACTAAAACACGTGTGGAGTGTGAAAGAATAAAATTGCAACGAAGAAAATTACAGAGTAACATTTGACCCAGTTTGTCAAGAGGATGAATTATTTTATAAACGGTTTCACTTTAAAGACAAGTTTTTATCTCAGCTCTCACTGATGACTTTTTAATTCTCATTTTAACCATTCGTATCCAACATAAAAACTATATCCTGCTTGAAGGCCTATTCTTACTTCCCAGAGGTAAACAGGGGTTTCTATGACAGTGCTCTTCAAATAAAGAAAAATAGCACATACCCACAGAGATGTGAACGATCCTTTACCAGTTTTGATGTGCCTCTAAGGCTATTACTTAAAATATTCGAATGCAAAATGGGGTGAGTTCAAGTTCAAACTCTTCGCACGGAAAGTTGTGACGTCATGGTGGGAGAAGGTGGGGGGGGCGCATTTTCACATATACACACCTGGAGATGTTTTTCACAACAAGATGGGGCCTGTCACGCTCGCAGGTTATCATTAACGAGTAACAATGTGGATTTTGACTCCCTGGTGTTAAAATAAGTTAAATTTATCTTTTGCAAATGACGTCACGGCGACCCACAGGTGGCCCCACGGAGATTGGAGACCCCGGATGTGCGTTCTAGGTCTATCTATTTCCAAATAACGTCATAGAGGTTTAGTAAGACTGCTACTGACTACTTCCAAAGAGGCTATGACAACGGCGACAACAGTAAGCCATAAAAACCCCTCAAAGACCTAGATCTATAACCCGTCCGCACATTATTTAATTGTTAAAGCAGTTGTGAACATAATATGTTAAATTGCATGTTTGAAAGAAAAGCACGACCATACAATAAAGGTCATTTAGTGCAGTGAAAAAGCAAGACAGATGGACAGAAATTGCAGAGAGAAAGAAAGCGGAGACCTACCATTTGCGCCCTCCAACCCCCCCCCCCTCCAATTTAAAGTCTTAGTAAGATGGTAAAAAATTTTGATGATGGGGATATTTGACTTCAAGTCCTTGGGGGCCTGCCGAACCGCCTATTCAGCAGCCATAACAGTTTTCACTAGACATTTCCAGTAATCTTCAGATCAAGATAATTTTTTATCATTGTCTTACTACCAAACTTCTATAGCGTCACCTTTCTAGAGTCAATCAAATGGGATTTGGCGAAAAACCAGTAAACAAACAAACGCCGCTCAAGGTACAGAACAACTCAAGGAGTGCATGATGTGGGGCAAACACGGGCACTCATAGTTCGCCATTCATATCTCTGCTCGGATGCTAACAAAAGACTAAAATCATCTAAGTCTTTCACAGTCTTCGATCGGTATAAGTTCTCAAAATTGTTCTTGGCCTACCCCCGGATCTTAGGCCTATTATCTTCCTCCAGTGACAGAAGGATGTTCAAGTCTTCTAAGAGGATGAAAGTGCCCCACAAACTGCATCTCTAAGAAGCAACATTTCTGTTGCCTCTTTTTTGTTTTCAATACCTCAAGCAATTGCCAAGCTTTCGCTGCTGTATAGAAGCGCTGACCACATGTAGCTTTTCATACATGTACTTTAGATGTCACTGAGACGATTCTATTTTTAAGGACTTAATTGCACTGAAACCGTCTTTAGCTATTGCAACACTTCGTTGTATGCTCACAGCCATGTAAAAATGCAATGCCCTTGGCTTGTCTTCAAACTGTTTCCAGTCCAGATTTTACCAACACATGGTCGTATAAAGACAAAAGAAGAGTGGTGCCCCAGTGATTGAATGTGATTTTCGATGTTTTACGCCAGCAGCCACACAACAATTTAGTTCATAATTTAAGACGCTAACTGCTTCGACCCTGCTTGCCAAAGCCAAACGAGGTTGGGAGGGATACAACCTTCCTGGCTGCCAGACTATAATAAAAGAGCACACGATGAGTGTATGAGAGTATGTGTGTGGGATTTTCTAGTAGAGGTTTTACGGCGCTCGCAACTGCATAAGGTCATATGAGCGCCAGAAGATTAGTGGTGTCACAAGAGAGTAACAAACATAAAAAAAAGAAAAAGGGGAGATAAGGACGATAGATGTTTGATAGGAAACAAGCAGCAAACCACACCAGAGCACCTGCCAACCACCCATATGTGTGTGGAAGGAAAGTGGTGAGCGGCAGAAAGAGAGGGAGAGAGAGAGAGAGAGAGAGAGAGAGAGAGAGAGAGAGAGAGAGAGAGAGT
>NW_004797723.1:596403-598348 GCF_000002075.1 Aplysia californica | reverse complement strand
TGTCTCTCTCTCTCTCTCTCTCTCTCTCTCTCTCTCTCTCTCTCTCTCTCTCTCTCTCTCTCTCTCTTTCTGTGTGTGTGTCTTTAGTTGAGGGATTCTGTCCCTCTTTTGCGTCATTACGACCTCCAATTACTCTAGAGTGACAGAGAAAAGCGAAGAGAAGGGTCTACTACGAAAGTTGACGGAATGCATGGTGAATGCTGACATCCCAGTATGCAACACCACATTCAAAAAACAAAAGAATAAAACAGGTCAACAGCTTTATAGCACAATTACACTATTGTAAAAAAAAAAAAAAAAAAGTAACAAAGATTTCAAAAAAGAGGCTTGCAATCTAAAGAAACTTTCAGCAAGATGAAATCTATCCTCCGAGACAGAAGCTTAACAGTTAAGACAAAAAGAACCTTGAAAGCGTACGTAGGGTCAATCCATTTGTAAACAAAGTCGCAGAGAGAAGACTGGGAGGTCGCTGAAATGTGGGGTTTAATAAAGAGAATACTCAGAATCTCGTGGACAAAGGAAAACAAATAGGATCTAGAGAAGTGCTCCAAATGACAGGTTGTGAAAGATAAATAATCAAAACTATCAGAATTGAAATTCTTTGGCAACATAAATAGATCAAATGGACTAGTGAGACTGCTGCTGTGCAGGTGGCCTGAACAATTTTGCAACGAATAATACAAAAAGAAAAACTGAGCTGATCAGGAGGACAGACAACAGTAAGGGAATTGGGTACCATGATCGTCAATGTCTGCTCCAGACCTGACACCTGAAGAAGAAGAGACATTGGCATAACAGAAAAGCAAGGGCTACTACTTATAATATACCAGAAAGCCACCGTACAGCGCAACTGGCAATGGTGTTTCCATTGGACTGAACACCTGAGCAACCCCCTCCCCATGTCCCTGCCCCGCTTGATGGGCTCAGCCCTATTATGTCTAAATTCGTGAAGAAAGTAAACTGAGCTTTTGAATACCTTCAATTAAACGTGTATTGCTCATTGCTAGCACATGCATTAATAGATGTGAAAGTTGTTAAAACAGGACCTCTTTAGATTTTCAGAAGATGAATACCAACATGAGGTGAAGTTGGGACACTGTATTTGGTGCGGGTGGGAGAATTAAAAGCTTATGAATTCATGAACGGGAAGAGAGATCGCAGTTACAAATTATCGTTGAACATTCTTATCTGGTATTGTGTACAAGGTTCTGTGCTGTATCAGATCATTACGATGACTGCTCTTGGATACCTTTTCATAGTGCACGGCGTGCTTTTTTAAACTGGGATTTAACAAATACCTTGAGTATCACTAAGCTACGGGCAGCTCTGCTGTGTCCACGACCAGTTACTTTTTTGTTAGCGGAATTTTCAAGAATATCTACACACTTGGTTCACTTTCATCGGAGATCAACTCTGAATAATATGCTGTCCCATCTCTTGATCAAACCTACTCAATTTTGAAAAGGGTAAAGGTCACTTCACACAAAAAAAAAGAATTTTAATCAATTGCTGAGGGTACAACCCTTGCACAAATTACAATTTACCCGTAACAGTTCGATTTGCAAGAGTGATCTTATTCAGTAACTCCTGTACCCAAACATACCCCATACTGCAGCCTCCATTTCTCAAAACAAAAAGAACCAGCGAGCAGTTAATCAATGCCATGTGACAGTAACTATGATTAGGTGATTGAAGAGTGTTCACGAGGTGCGTCGTTGAGCTAGACCTTATAGTCCTAGCTTTATATCTGGTGGTTGGACAGAGAACCCTTCGATATCCTACAGTTTGTCGATCAGCGAACTGTACGATTAAAAACAGGATGTTGTTTTTTCAGTTGTGGTTAACAATGGTGGTGTGTGTGTGTGAGAGAGAGAGGGGGTGTGTGTGCGTGTGTGAGTGTGCGTGTGTGAGTGTGTGTGTGTGTGTGTGTGTGTGTGTGTGTGTG
>NW_004797723.1:594944-596249 GCF_000002075.1 Aplysia californica | reverse complement strand
TGTGTGTGTGTGTGTGTGTGAGTGTGTCTGTGTGTTTAGTTTTAGTAAGAGTTGTATGGCACTTGCAACAAAAGTAAGTCATACACATGCAGAAGATTAGAAGTGTAACTGGAGAGGGTGTTTTTTCGTTTGTTTAGGAAAGCGTTTTACGTCGTTCGCAACTGCATAAGGCCAGCGCGCGTGACACATTAAACATTTTAAGTTTGGTAGGGATTCATTTTGAATTTTGCCTCTTATCGATTTTGGATCACCAAGTGATCTTTAACGTGCGCAACTTGCACACGGGACCACCAAGATTTTTCGGAGGCTCTCGTGACCTAGAGGTTAAGGTGTTGGCATCTCATTCAAAGATCCCGCATTCGAATCCGGGTCGCAACTGAAAAAATCTCTTCTCTAAATAGTCTCCTTTCACCTCCTTTCCTCCTCTCTAGAAATGTTCTGTCGTCTGCTTTCGACTTATCTTTCACCACCCCCCCCCAACCTCCTTTGTCCCCTCCTCTGGGCTCCTGGCTCTTTCTGCAGTCTATCTATTGCTACTCCTTGGCTCCTTCTTACTGCTGTCTTTCAGCCGCACCCCTGATCTTCTGGTAGAAAAGATCTACACTTAGCCTTCTCGGACAAGGACGGAAAATCTCGGAGGACTCGAGTGCAAGTTACAGACGTTAAAGATCCTTTGGTGGTCTAAAATCGATAAGAGTAGGCTTCGGCCGTCACTGGGTCAAAATTCAAAATTTCCTACTAACTGAAAGGCTTAATGTTTCCCGCGCGCTCATAAGAAACTTCTGCAATTGCGAGAGCGTAAAACAGTTACAAAAACAAACAAAAAATCACCCTTATATGAAAATACAAGGTGTTAGATCGTACCTATCCAAAGATGAGGGGCGTGGCTGAAAGACAGCAGTAAGGAGCCAAGTTGCAGTAGAAAGGCTTCAGAAAGAGGCAGGAGTCTAGAGGAGGGGGCAGGGGGAGTGCAGAAAGTAAGACGGAAGCTAACGAGAGCTGGAAAGAAGATGAAAGGAGAACAAATTAGAGAAGAAATTTTCCCGTCGCTGTCAGGTTTCGAAACCGGGACCTATTGAATGAGAGGCGAACATCGTAACCTCTAGACCACGAGAGCCGCTGGAGAGTAACATACAAAGAAAAGAAAGAGGAGAAAAAAGGACGGTAGATGTCTGATAGAAAAGAAGCAGCAAGACACACCAGAGTGGCCACCAACCAACTGCTGGTATGCATGTATAAATATATATTTGAGTAACCCGTTTACACACACACACACACACACACACACACACACACACACACACA
>NW_004797723.1:592189-593243 GCF_000002075.1 Aplysia californica | reverse complement strand
TGTGTGTGTGTGTGTGTGTGTGTGTGTGTGTAAGTGTGTGTGTGTGTGTGTGTGTCTGTGTGTGTGTGTGTTTAACAGGTGGTCAATCTTGAAAGACAAAAATGTCGAATTAAAAAATGTTCAAAAAATAATTGGCAAAATTTTGCATTTAAACAAAAACGGCATTCTAATAAATTTAAAACAGATTAAATATGGATGTGTACACAGTCGAGTCCATTTCATTAAATATGAAAGATTGGAAAGATTCACAAACTTTTCCTGTTCGTTATAGGCTACAACTGGTTAGAAGGTTTCATTTTGTTTATTTGAGGAAAGAAAAGCACATCAAACTAATTCGCTCATTTAGTGCCCGAAATGAGAAAGACACAGTGACAGAAAAGGCTGAGAAAAAAGGAGAGAAAAAAATCTACAAGTGCTGCTCTCCACTCTCCAGTAATCCCCAAGGTATATTTATTATATTACTCAATTCTGTACTCAGCAGGTCAGCACACAGAGGACAAAGGGTAAAAACACAATGAACAATGGCAAACGCAAGAACAGACGATCGTTTAGTTTCGTTTCAATAAAGAGAAGCATATTGACAGAACTATGAATGTGATTTAGTGATCGGAAAAAGCAAGACAGACAGACAAAAAAAATCAACGTTATGAGACAGAAAAAAAATACAATCTACCCAACGGTCCTTCCAAGTTACTAGATTCTAAATGAAGGCATTTGCAATATGATCAGGTTGTATAAGTACCGAAGATTAGAGGAGTGCGCAATAGAGAAACACACACGAAAAAGAAGGAGGCATAAGGACGACAGATGCTTGAATAGGAAAGAAGGAGAAAATCACACCAGAGCACACGCAATGCCCACATGAGTCGGTCTGACACACAGACGTACACTAGAAAGATATACACTTGTAGTATGCACATACAATATGCATAACATGTATGCACGCCTTGCATCAATCTACCTGCCTATCTCAACCACACACAAATACTCACAAATACTCACAACTGCACACACACATGCACACAAACATACTCACATACACACACACACACAC
>NW_004797723.1:585575-588343 GCF_000002075.1 Aplysia californica | reverse complement strand
ACACACACACACACACACACACACACTCACACACACACACACACACACACACACACACACACACACACACATGAAGAATATACTTGATACAGATCTACAATCAAACAGTGAGTATCACACACCGCTCCTGCTTCCAATGTCCGCCCTATAATGTACACATTGACTCTGAACAAGTGAAGACATGCAGTGTGTAAGCGTTTACTATTATCCAGATAGACAAACCGATTCACAGAAAGATTGAGAAAGACAGAAAAAAAGAAAAGAAATAGGCAGAGCGACAGACAAGATCAACAGACAAGAACGACAGGCAAACTGAGAAAGACAGGAGGTGGGGCAAAATGAAAGAGTGTGTGTTACGAACATGACATTCCAAAATTGTTCGCTGTTAAAAGAGTAAAGCGTGCTAGCCCCCACATGGCCAGATATATTTCCCAGGAAAGTTCCACAACATACACACACACACACATACACACACATACACACACACACACACACACACACACACACACACACACACACACACACACATCTCTTTTCAACCGGTCTTTGTTATGCCTCACACTTATCGTTATAATTAAACGCGTAGGTCATAGCCACCTAAGGCACAGTAACCTGGCAGCGCCCTGCTTGTCATTATGACTTTACTCACCCCTCCAAGCCACTCTGCTTATTATTGCATAGGCTTAGTTGTGAGCCAATTGGTCTATTAAAAGAACCTCGATTCACTTGAGATTTGGGCAGCTGCTTTGGAGATTTTTTTTCTCATATATATAAAGATTTAGAAATCTAGATATCTAGAGATCTAAATCTAGATTCTTGATTCTACAAGTTCTGCCATATCATTTTCAATCAAAATAGTCAATCTTACACAACAGTGACAACAGGCCCTACACGCAAAATCAATACAAATGTGAAATATTTCCAACAATTAATATATAAGATCTAATCCACACAAAGTTTAAAACTATAGACGAATAAGAAAATTTAGGCCTTCTTTTCCTATTTAGAAACATGAATTCCTGCCGTACAGTTAAAATATATAGATTTCTAGATCTAGAGATCTAATAGATAGATTCTATTATATTCTAGATATCTAGACGCCAACTTACCAGCAATTGAAAGTCCCGCTAAGTTGTCGAACGGTCAATGCTCTGATAAATGCATGTGCACGAGAGTACCTATCGAACACAAATTATAATGGTAGCGTCCTTCGTATTCTGCTGTAGGCACGGTTACCGGTCCAAGCTCGTTTGAATTGTAATATCGCCTTGATTCGGAAGCCAGCAATAAACCACCCCGTTCTTTCGTAGAAAAACGGGAAACCTCCTATCCCCCTTTTTGTGCCCCGACTACGCAAGCACTAAACTTTAACCGAACGTTTTTTCCCGCAATCGGTTACCACACCAGACGTAAACAACCGGTTCGTCAGGATCCTCGGAAACTGGAAACCAAAATATTTAGCAACTGAGTCGTCCAGATAGGAAACACATAAATTATCAATAGGCTGAGAATATCAATCTTGCAGTGATGACATTTGACGAACTTTGTTTATCCGTGGCGATTTTATGAGAAAACACAATACTTCCCTGTGTACAGTTTCCGAAAAATCCTAACGGAGTTCAATGCCCTTCTTTGACCTAAATAGTCGCGCGCGGCGCTGAGTTACTGACACAGAAAGAAAACGAGGTCGCAAAACAGTTCCGACGTCCGACAGGCGGCCCGGACCAAGTTTACCGTGACCTCCTCCCCGTCTGCTGCTGCTCCTGCTGTTGTTCGCCCGTCCGTGGTTCGTGCTGGTGTCTCTGCGGGCTGGGGGCGGGTGGGGGGCACACGGGCGGTGGGGGCGTAGACCGATATGACATGCTCAACTTGCTACTGTTCATGCCGACAGAAAAACGCTCTCTAAATTTATCTGCTTCGCGGCAGCTATGCAAAATGGGCTTGGCTCGATGGCGAGGCATTAACATGCACTCGTGACATTGGTTGACTAGGAATAAGGGGTTAAGATAAACGTGTTTCAAGCTAAAAGGTCATGATGGCGGCCAGCTTAATATTGTGTGAGGTTCGAGAGGACTAGGTCTACATTTTCTTTTTCTCTCAATGAAGCACAGTTTTGTGCCTGTCTGTTTTATTGACAACTTTTAGTTTGCGATGTGGGAGAGATCTGAATAATAATTCTTGATTCCAAACATTTTACCGACCTGTCTGGGACTGGACTTGCAGATCAATCTCTGAGAAGAAATCTCGACTTGGATTTCTATCTGGTCCCCAACGTGCCTGCACATAACATAATTTGTCAGGAAAGCTCAGATAAATCATATTAATTATTATGAGGGCGAATAGACCTGCTACTATTTCGTTTGTCCTTTATTTTATTTTATTTTATTTTATTCTTTTTTAAGGGAGAGGGAGGGGTCTATAATGGCGGTGCGTCATTTGCATCTACACCCAGTTTCGTTATGAAAAGGAAGGAAAAGTGAAATGAGTCTTTCCGAATTCGAAGAATTTCCCATCGTATTTAATCCCCCCTTTATCTCTTGGCGATGACAAATTTTCTGATCCAGACAGAGGAAAAACTTGGAACGCTTGCAGGCTTGAACTTCTACAATTGATAATGCGTCAAGTTCGAACCGACTAGGTCAAATCACTGGTGATGTAGTATATATCGCGTATAGGTTTGCTTGTAGACTATGTGCATAGGTTGTACTTTTATAATATAGTACAGCCTGTATCAGAGTCTGTGGTCTATGTTGATAAATATATATATA
>NW_004797723.1:579310-581447 GCF_000002075.1 Aplysia californica | reverse complement strand
TTTGAGGGGGGTTTGGGGGGGGTTGTTTTGGGGTGGGGAGGGGGGAGGTGAAACGTCTTTGCAATTTGTGTAGGGCGACCATAGTTCAATGCCCACAAGAGTTCCATGATACCATGAAACTGTATACACAGTCAGCTCGACCCAACATGGCTCTATTTCGATAATCACTCGGATGTTCCACCTCTTGAATGACCTTATTATGTTGGAACTGTTGGTTTGAAATGAATATCACTGCATAATTGCACAATAGCACTTGAAAATCGTAAAAGAATGTGCCATGAGGACGCCACCCAGGCAAAATTCTATATTCAGTACTTGCTCTCCATTTTAAAAAATACCCCCTTCTCACCTGTACAATCAAATAGCTCTGTTTAATCTTATTAGATCCTTGCACTAGGTCTAAAAGTTGGGTGACCAACATAATCTAAAAACCTATTTATAAAGGTCATTGCAAACTAAGGTTTCGACGGGTTGTCTTTCATATTAACCTAAAGCGGGTACAACAAAATAATAGGGGATTTACAGCATACACCTGAAATATTAAAACTTTACTTTCATCAACACCAGTCGTTCACGCACGCCTGAGAAACACACTTATTTCGACATGCCTCGATAGCCGTGGAAAAAAATCTAGGCTACAGTGAAATATGGAGGCAGTGCGCTGTCGCTGTCTCAAATTAAAGAGTAAATTGAAGGCTAAATTGCGGTAAAACATTTTTTAAAGTGAGTCTGCGTATTCGCTCAAAGAGCGGGTTTTAATATAGGGCCCAAAAAGAGCAACTTAAAAAAAAAAAATGGATGAAGGTTTTATTTTTCAAAGAAAATTATTTTATTTGGTCGCTGGCCCGCAGAAGTGCCCTGCATAGGTAAGTTAATAAATGAACTGGATTTTTTTTTGTACAGACAAAAGTGAACAAGCTATAGTATCACCGGTGCACATGTTTAGGGCAGATAATGAGATTGAGTCTGTAATACGTCCAATTATATCGAGGCTGGAGAGATCTCTTAGCGTGGGTAAAATACCCGCCATAATATCGTAGTAAAATCGCATAGACAACCAGCTGTTCTTGTAATCAATTGATATCGAATTACCTCACAATGTTCAACATTGACTATAGACATGCTTTGCTCACGCTGTTACCGTCCAGTATTTTTGATGGCTTCAAGGAAGCTAATTGGATACGATCTTATTCACGATAAAAAAAATATATAATAACGTATAGCTCCAGTGTCGTGGCTCCCTTTTCAAAAACAGCTCCCTGAAACCTGTGAAATAAGACAAGTAAAATAGAGAACAAATTAAAGATAATATCTACTGTTTCTCACTTCGTTTGAAACTGTATCTACTGCCTTAGGAAGGGACAGCGAAAAGATAATTCACAACCACTGCAAAGGGGATAAATGGTAAGAATAAAAGCTTCTGTGGTGATCTAAACATAAATTTTCTGTTCTCGTAGATCCGGCAATGGCGTGTAGGTGGTTGACGGGTGCTCTGGGCTCTGGTGTGGTTTGCTCCTGCGGTCCTATCAAATGTATATCGTGCTTATCTCTCCTCCTTCTTTTTTTTTTATTTGTTACTCTCTTCTTACTCCCTCTAATGTTCAGCACTTATTTGACCGAATCGTGATGCAAGTGCCGTAAAACTCTTATTTTAAAAGAAAAGGAAAAAAATAAGCGCGGTTTCAGGTTCCGGTCACATGCAGATCATACAAACTTTCCTTTCTTTAGCTGGAAAATATTATGGACTGGGCCAACAAAATAAAGAGTGACCGTTTTGCACTCACGCGTCGATGAATAAAATTATAGTTAGTACTTAATAAGAATTACCAAGCTATTCGATGTCGAACTTCGAAAAGTCGGGTCGAAAAGTGAGAGCCATCTTTTTTTCCCCAGACTTTCAGACGCTCAACATAACGTGCTGTAATGAGGATCTAGATTCAGGACAGATCAGAGAAAGATACATACTTAACAATAATTGTTTAAAATAATGCATGTTAAAAGCCGTGTTTTGAACAAGGATGTCGGTTTTTCATGTTCGCCGGAGCGCAACCTCGAGCTCATTCGATGCAATAGAGGAGAGCGAGTACAGAAAATGAAAAGGGGTTGGGAAAGGCGGGCGGAGAGGGGTGAGGGGGGG
>NW_004797723.1:573627-576254 GCF_000002075.1 Aplysia californica | reverse complement strand
GGGGGAGTTTCAAATGGGTTGGGTTTTTTTTTAAGATCGACTTGGAAAACACTTTTTAAATGTGTCAACAAACACCACCGGAAGCTGTCTAGAGCCTGAGCTATCTTAGCTTGTAAGTGAATAAAAAAGAGGGCAACAATTCGGTTTGTAAGAAAAACATGCAGGGCAAACCGACACTAAACTTACGTTGTGTATAGGAATCCCAACAATATCGTACTGCGGGTCTCAGTTGGTCAGATGTCCGCCAGTTTGAGACTTTTGTCTTAAAGAGTCGTAACAGGGGCACGGCCTACACATATTACAGAAATACATAAATTAGATTATGCACAGTAAATTCCTGAAATATCGTCGTTAAGACACTTCTGTGTTATTTCATTGAACTATCTATCATATAATTTACCAATGTGTTTATCAGGCTCGGTTCGTCCATAGACCACGGTCGTGCAGTGCCGCCCAAAATGTTTTAATGTTCTATGACGTAAAGCCCCCACAATAATAAAATAAAAGACGCCAGAAACAAACACTAGCCAAATATTAGATCAAAACAAGGCCCTCGATGGCGTTGTAACTGTCATTTCTATTATATAGCGCCGTAAAACATCTACAATGCCATGCCTAGGTTCATGCGCTGTATCTAAACATAACAGGATAGTCAACAGTAGAAACCGGACCTATAAATCGCTCTTTGGGATAACCCTAGCGATGACGACACTTTTTTGTAGAGAGTTTGGTGGTACGTTAATATTAATAAGACGGCACATCTCAAATGTGCTCCTGACGAATAGCGCCGAAACATAGCCCACAGTAGGCAATCTAAACATAAAGGCCATAGATTTTGCACTATTCCATGCCAAAATTATGTGGGCCCCGGAGCAATCCAGCGGAGTGCTCAAGTGAATTGTGATTGGTTCATTGTCTTGTCGCTATTTTAAATGACTCTGTGACCGTGAACCTGAGGGAGGTGAACGTGACATACTTAAGTCGCCGTCCTATCAATTGTGCTTTTGAACGGTTTTGTAGTGGAGTGGTGAAAGGTATTACTTGAGTGTTCAGTTCTAATGCAGGATAAATGAAATTGACGTTTAGCTAACAAACAGATTTTGTTCTAGAAATCAAAGCCACAAATAAAAAGAATGAAAATAAAAGCACAAGGTCTTCCTTCACCAACCCAAAGATCCTAAAATTATACACTATCCCATTTACTCTGCCTTTGATTATCTTCAGCCTAAGATAGCTTAATTGTGCACGCCTACTTTTTAGACCCACGAGCCGCCCCTGATCTATCTATAATTTGCACCTCTCTCTATTTTTTTGGGCAACATTCCAGAAACGAAAGGTAATCCCCAGTCCTTCCTCCTTAACCTTTCCAATGCCAAGGCCATTGTGTAATCCCAGCAGGTAGGGCCCGAGACAGTAATGGGGTATGCAGTGAAAAGGGGTTAAGGTACATTATATATTTAAAAAATAAAAATACCCGAAAAAAGAAATTAATGCAAAAATAAAACCGGACACACGGATACACAGACAGAACGAGAGAAAGGGGAAGCAAAAGAAAAGGGACAGCACCAGGGGCGGTAAGGTCAATAACCTCTTTCGCTTTAAATCTGTTCAGTTCATTGGCCTGTAGGGTAGCATTTAAAATTAGCTTTTATTATTATTTAATTTTGTTTATTCTTTATTCTTATTTTTTGGCTTTAGCCTAATCATCAAATCGATCAGCTGGGGCTTTAATTTATTTAGAATTTTTATCATCATAGAGATCGATACAGCCTGCACTTCAATCCGCTGCAAAATTCTGTGTTACGTTCCTAATTCTTCAATACCTTCACCCGCGTGGAAAAGTTTGTGCCAACGGAAAACAACAGTAGCCTACTGCTCACTCTTTTTCTATCAAGTACTGTTGCAACTGTGCTAAGCATTACAACTTTGATCGATGATGGTCTGATTATTCCAGTCAATAAAAGAGAAAGAAGAAAATCGTAGCGAGCAAAAGACAAATATTATGTAACTGTAAAGAATAACCATAAAACATCCCGAATGCTCATAAAGTTGATTTCCTGATCACAATTGTGGAATAGTTTACCCTTGATAAATTATAAACTGAAGCCAGATTGATCCTTAAAAAAAAAATGAAAACAGGTTTGCTAATATAATACTGATCGTGCTTGGTTGGCTGAAACACTCAGTTGAACCCACGGTGTACGCGATATGCACTCCCAGGGACACACTTATTTTATACCTAATATTAATGTATATTATACAATGTATAATAGGGGGCATTTTTGGGATAGGCAAAGAACTTCTCGTGTAAATGTACAGGTTTCACCGAATATTACCTTTTGTTGACACTAAGATCATTCTTCATGAACTCACTGGCAGTGTGCTCTTACGACAAGTCAGCCTATGACGTCATCTCACAACTAGGAACGAGTAATAACGTAATGTAACATTTAAGTCTTGACCCCTTAGCAAGGGGAATTAAATTCTATCCGTTTACGTTTACAAGAACAGTACTCTCAGGTTCAAATTGAAACCGTTTCATTTATGCCTCACGATTGAGAACGCTAAAGATACATATTCTTTACTTGGGAGGGGGGGGGGAGGCTGCCCAGTTTGTCACAGGCCCA
>NW_004797723.1:571192-573251 GCF_000002075.1 Aplysia californica | reverse complement strand
CTCTCTCTCTCTCTCTCTCTCTCTACTTTTGCCATCCCCACCCCTCCCCCACTCACACACACACACACACACACCACTGTAAACATTTTAATATAATGTGAAAGAGCTGAAATATGGTAGTGTCAAAAAACAATATTATGAATAAAGTATGATGTAAGCTACTGAGTTAATAGAAACTGACTTGAACGGCATAGACAAAGAAACACTACTAGAATCTACGCTTGAAAACAAACTGAAATAGAGAAGCCCAATAAACTGCTGGTCATGGCCTCCGGTACTTTAACCAAAGACATTTACTTTCTACACACCCACTCACAATATCGACGTGCACTCGACCTGTAAATATGTAACAAGAACTTGATACTGTACCAATGACGCTGTCCCATGCAGATTAAGTCTACAATCAGTTACTTTACAAAGCTGGACAAAGTTAGTACACTACAGTTTTCCATCATTATATAATCAAACGTTCTTCATCACACTTCTCAGTTCTCAGAACACTGTTGTAACAAAGTGAGGAAGTGTGTCAAATGCTGATTATAGAACTTGGTGTCTAGCTGGGATGACGGTGGATAAGGGGAGGGAAGGGAGGGGGTAGGCCCATTGTTTTCGGCCCAGACTCTGACAGCCGAGAGCCTATCGCTCCTCGTTATAATTCCCCCATCTTCACTAGACGATTCCTCCTTTCGCCAGCCAGACTCCTAAGGGTCAGGTACGTTATTAGTGGGGAGAAAGCGATGAACAGTCACCAAACAGGAACTATAGGGGGCTAAAAATTCAATAAACAAAAAAGATTAGTGCCATGCTGACAATAAATGTTCTGATGATAGAGAACGGCTGAATGATAAGTAGGCCTACATGTATTGCTGATAAAATATTTCAGGTGTTTGTGCTGCTCAAGACTCAAGACAGTCTCATAACTGACTTTGTTAGTAACACGGAGGCCAAGTTGGCAATCAAGGGATGTTATATTCGTTCTTAGGGCAGTCGATGGATTTTTCCAGCGGACTGCCGTCATCGCTGTACGCGCCGTGTTCGTTTGTCCTCGTACGAAGTTCCGCGACGTGACGGCTTGAAGGAAGACGATTTAAAGTTACGGGTTACGAGCCAGTGCGATAAATAAAGGTGAAAAGAATGAGGCTCTGTCGCGACAAAACAGCAGTGAATCCTACTTGTCTATTTGAACGCCTTCAAATCGGCAAGGTGCTTTTTGAATGTTGATACATTTTTATTCGGATTTACTTAAAACTGAATGAAATTCATTATCAGCAATAAATCTCTTGTCAACAGTCCGGCTGACAAAAATTTGACCGGCCCCACCGGTCTTGCCCAGTTAACAAACCGCCCCTGATGACAGTCATTATTACAGCACTTTAACACTGTAGTTGTAATTTATATAAGTTTTCTATTCACCACCTTCAAATTCGTGGTGTAGAGAAAGTCCCTCTAAATTGTAAATTCAACTTGTGTTGTTCAATATTTCTTCCTTTTTTAATGCAAATCAAAGCGAATTACTCTGTATAATTTCAACAATGTATGTTCTATTGTTAAAAACAATTGAAAAATGAAATTCAATTCTTACAATCAATCAATCATATTACTCTTTTTGACAGTGTCAGTGATCACGTCCATCATGCAAGGCACAGTCGAGGCCTGTGACAAACTGGGCTTGTGACTAACTGGGTCTGTGATAAACTGGCATGCTTCCGCCTTGGTGTTACAATTGGGGTCAGCGTAGACACTGTGCGGACTCATGCTTGCCCTATTCCATTACCGTAAAAATCACTTACAGAAGTATCGCCGTAATCGGGAGCTCTGGCAAATCTAAAGTTTACTACAAGGTGTAATGCTTTTCAATATAAAAAATTGTCCTCCCTGTTTTTCAGTTCCATATACCAATGAATCTCATATGTCCCCAGGACACGGTCGAATTGAGCGTTAATCAATTTTTAGGCGTACGTATACATAGATGTTGGTATTATCTTAAAGCATGTTTATTCGTTTTGCGTTCGATGAAAAAAATACCCGATCACCTTGAATAGAATTCCGTATATATATA
>NW_004797723.1:565483-570495 GCF_000002075.1 Aplysia californica | reverse complement strand
TTGCTCACGGGCTCTCCGAGATTTTTTCGCCCTTGTCCGAGAAGGCTAGGTGTAGATCTTTCCTACCAGAAGATCAGGGGTGTGGCTACAAGACAGCAGTAAGAAGGAATGAAGGAGAAGCAGTAGAAAGGCTGCAGAAAGAGTTAAGAGCCCAGAGGAGAGGGCAAAGGAGGTGAGGGGGTGGGGGCAGAAAGAGGAGACGAAAACAGACGACAGAACATTGCTAGAGAGCAGGAAAGGAGGTGAAAGGAGACAAATGTAGAAGAGATAATTTTTTCGGCCGCTACCCGGATTCGAGCCTGGGACCTTTGAAAGAGAGACGAACACCTTTACCTCTAGGCCACAAAAGCTCCCTTATTATATCCCAAAGTGCCAGTTTGAAAAAGGGTACATACCGTGCCGGATTAACCATTAGGCAAATAAGGCAATTGCCTTGGGGCCACTCAAAAAAATAGGCCACAAACGGGCCAGAGACAGGGTACAACAAGGCCACATTTTAACGGTTTTTTCCCCGTTTTGATCAGGCCGCAGCAAGGCCAGTCAGCAAGGCCACAACTAGAATAGCCCTAGGCTAGCCCTAGCCAGAGTCCGACTGAGTTTTTAGTCCCAGGCCTAGTTCAGAAAGTGCTGTGACATTTTGTTTGGTCTCTCTCTAGGCCACATTTTTTTCTAAAATTAAATTGAATCATTAGCAGTGGGTTCCAAATCAAACACATTTGGCCTTTAAAGTCACCAGATATCTGGCAACCCAGATAGCAGTTCCAAAGTTGTGGCCCTGCTGGAGTCAAAAGCCTGTGAATGCTACATTTCTAGCCTAACTTCTGCCAAATTCGACAGTTTTCTAAGTGCACATGAGGTGAAAGGTGAACTGTGCTTACAAAACCTCCGATATAAAAAAAATCAAGGTGCTATCTGTATAATAATTCAGACATGTATTATTAGGCATAGACGTTTTAAGCAAGGGAAGGGACAGGAAGGGATGCCAACATTATAAGTGTAAAAAGTTATTTTTTGTACTATTTTTTGTTTTTTAGCAAATTGAAACCTTACAAAATCAGTGTCCAGATTCCGAATGAATTATATAAACCGTAGAATAAACCTAGATCTAGATAAATATAGTCTAAGTCTAGTAGCGCAGTGTTTATATATTTTTTAATGGCATCCCCTCTTTTAGGCCTAAACCCTATCCCCTCCACAACTCCCCCTCCCCGGAACTCGGGACTCAACAATTACTTGTGAGGTTGACCTAAAGATCCTACTGTTAGCTTTTGAAGCAATCCACGAAATTGGACCATCCTAGATCACAGAACTCATAAATGTGAAAGCATCTTTCAGAAACACAAGACAGGGTAAACAGAAGGAGAAGATCTAAAAAAAATAACAAAATGACTTAAATTTTTTATGTTAAAAAGAAAAGTAGAAGCGAAGCTTCTTCATCTCAAATCGATAGCAACCAAGAAAAGCCTACTGCTAGTATTATTAGAGCTGGGGTAGCTGGTGGTGAAGCTTCTTCATCTCAAATCGACAGCAACCAAGAAAAGCCTACTCCTGAAGCTGAGCTAGCTGATGCTAAAACAGTCGAAATTGATAATATTTCAGGAACAATAGCAAATGGTGTAGGGCTTCTAGGTGACATAACTGACGATGTGCTTGAAATGTGCATAACTCGCGGTGCAAACCAGTTTTGGAATTTGGCCAGTGACTATCCAGAGACAAAACGAGACTTTTCTGGCATGAATCGGTATTTAAAAAACAGTGCCTTCAAACGTATTTTGTCAAATGGAGAAATAGTTGATCGTGACTGGCTAGTATATTCTCCACCCAAAGCCTGTGTTTTCTGTTTCCCTTGCTTTTTGTTTTCGCCAGACCGCATACATCTTTCTGGTCAGGGGGTTACAGATTGGAAGAATATAACCAACTATTTAAAAACACATGAAACAAGTCCCAAACATAATATAAACTCAGTCTTGACTTTATGTCAACGTAGTGTTGCTGGTAGGCAAGTTGACGAGCGGTTACACCAAAACTTACTGGAACAACGAAAATACTGAAAAACTTTTTGTTACATTGTATTAAGACAAGTATTTATTTCCTTTGTGAGAGAGGGCTGGCTTTTCGAGCCTGTCATGAAATCGTTGGGTCCAAGGACAATTACATTCCGTGCGCAGGCCACTCTCTAAATTTAGTTGGTCAATCAGCAGTAGATTGCTGTGTGGAAGCTGTGTCTTTCTTTCAGTTCCTGCAGCGCTTGTATTCATTTTTTCTTGGAATATTTTATTACGACACGTTGAGGAAAATCCTGAATGTCTTGTCCCAAAACACCCATCTGATACATGTACCAGGTGGTCTGCCCGGGCTGATGCGACAGAAGCAGTCTCCAGGGGCTACAAACAATTCCAAAGTGCTCTACTAGAGATTGCAGAGGATATTGACCAGAATGGTCTCACGAAGCACGAAGCTGGTGCACTTGCAAGTTATATGAACACTATTGAAGTTGCTTTCATGTGTGAACTTTGGAATGACATTTTATATCGTTTCAATTGCTGAAGTAAACTGCTACGAAGTTCAACTATTGCACTAAGCCCAGCCATTTTATTGTTAAAAAGTTTAGACACATAATGTATAGGTGAGTGTCGATGAAAGTTTGACTATTACTATGACAAGGCATGTGACCGATGTGGAAGCAGCATATTATTTATTAAATAAATCAGACAGTCGGAGAGCACGTGTACACAGAAGAACAGCAGATGATGGAGATGCCGCAAGTGTGATGGATGAAATGTCGGGTCAGGAGAAATTCAAAGTGAATACATTCTTGTTTATCTTGGTCCAACTGAAAAGTGCCCTATGCAGGCTAATTGACACCTATTCAACAGTAGTGCAGCGGTTTGGTGTTTTAACAGAGTGTGATTCAATGTCAGCAGAAGACACCAATGCTTTAATATCAGCACTTGTTAATGTCTATCCACATGACCTCTCTCCTAACTTTCCAATGAAATTTAGACAGTGCAGATGTACCTGTCTCTAATGTCAACTAACTGCACTGGCGAACATTCATTTTCGCAATTGAAACGCATTAAAGACGTTAAGCATTGAACCATGTCTCAGCAGAGGCTATGGATGCTTGCACTTCTTTCAATTGAAAGCGATTTACTGCACAACGTGCGGTGTGTGTGTGTGTGTGTGTCTGTGTTGGTGTGTGTGTGTGTGTGTGTGTGTGTGTGTGTGTGTGTGTGTGTGTGTGTGCAAAATGGGTTGGGAGGGGAGGGGGGGATTTTACACCATATCTAACTTTTTCAGGCCACTCAGTGAAGTGTGCCTTTGGGCTAGCTGGGTCTTAATCCGGCACTGGGTACATGGGTTAGTTGCTTTCTTAAAGTATTACGATATACTGCACCGGTAGGATATGCAGGCTCGAGATACAGCAATGCCACATTATAAAAATTCGGTATGATTTTATTGGTAACCCGGTTTTCGGAAAAATTTATAAGAATCAATTCCCTTCTGTTGACAGCTCAAACTTAGGGCTGTTGCGGAGGAAAAAGAAGTCGAAAAACCGATCACAAGTTAGAATTACCCTTCCCAAGCTGTTGGATGATCAAAAATATTGTTGAACAGCTCAATTTTATTTTCAACTTTACTGTCAAATGTTTGAGAATATGTTAAATAAGTTACAATTATACTTTATTTTACTCACGAGTCAAACAAATTAGACAAATATTTTTTTTAATTGGGGGGGGGATGTTTTGTTTCGTCTGTTTGTTTGTTTTATTGTTTGTTTGTTTGTTTGTTTAGGGGTTGGGGGTGGAAAGGGAAGGGGGTGTCCACATTCGTGGTGATGTAGGAAAAAAAAGTTTTCATAGTTTTCAATGAAAGCGTACATAATCTATACATATTATATTTTTTGAAACTTCGTCACTTGGGCGCCTAAAACTTCGAAACCACTAAACATTCGAATTTGACAAAATTAATGTCGGTTCAGAATCATTTAAAGGGCGCACAGTTCTATTGAGGAGCCTGAAGTCACTGTAGATTAATTTTCAGTTTTCATTAGTTCCGTTTAGATCTAAATTTTGGGAAAGTCCGTCTTCTATGACACCATTGTAAACAAATGAGGTTTCCGTTCAATAGCCGTGCGCACTGTTTGTACATCTTTGAAATTCTGGAGTGTACAACCATGAAAGCGAAATAGAGAATCAATGTACACATCACTATATCTAAAGCTTCTACCTTTTTGTTCATATCTCTCAGGATTTATTGCTCCATTCCTGTAGAGTGTTAAGTAGGCCAATGACTTTCAATTGATGTTAATGCACCGATCATTCGTTTCATTAAAGATGGGCCCAGCTAGTATATGATATGCAGCTAGTATTTCCAAATAAATATTCATAAAAGTTAATTGCTAGGTTTGAATTGTTTCAAAGATAGAAATAGATATATGGCTTGTTATGGGAAGCGCTAAGATGGGTTCAAATGGGAAGACATTCTCATTTGTGGCTACACAAGGCCCCCATCGATTATAAACCTTTCTAAACCAAGCAATGAATAATTGTAAGAGCACCATGCCATCAGGCAAATATCTAATATTATTTTTTTTATAGATACAAATGGCGTCTTACTCTAAAATTAACCCCCAAAAACCAAACAAAGAAGGCATGAAAAACAAAGAAAGAAGGATTAAAGTAATTTATATTGGCGCTGTGCCTATTTGTCGTTTATGTTGAACATGTCCAGTGAGACAATTCAGGCCGATTTGGTAGGCAGATGTCTTGATCCTCTGTTGTCACGACCATTCCGAGCTGTATTGGCTTATCAGCAGATGCAGAAGGAGGGAGGTAGTGTGCCCAATGAATTATAACCCAGAAAAATACAACCACTCAACCTCAGACGCAAATGCATCGATACTGATATAGTATTTTTGTGTGCATGTGACGCCTTCATACATTCACACGGAGTAGCTTTGTTGGGGCAGGACGGATGGAGACGTCTTCTTTTTTATTACACCCCCCCCC
>NW_004797723.1:538638-565383 GCF_000002075.1 Aplysia californica | reverse complement strand
CTGTATCATCAAACACACAGACAGTTCATCCTGATGAAAATAACCCGATATATGATTGCTCAAAACTAACGTTAAAAATCAGACTTGTCAAAATTGTATCGAATCAAAGAAATTTTAAAGTGTGCTTGCGCGTGTAATGAGGTGAATCAACATAATGGAAATTAATCTTATATACGTATATTAATATAATATGTAGGATTCATATCGAGGCTATTAACTCCTGGCTATTCCATCATTGGTATGATTTGGATTTTCAAGAATTGTCTAGTGGCGTTGGCCCCGTGAGAAAGAGCTTTATCATGCCTAAAATTGAATGACACAAAATACAGGTAAGACAAAACGAAGCCTTCCCTTGATTCTCACAAATGGGGCTTTATTCATTCCAAACCACGGCAGTTTCGTTGCCTCTTGTTTTTTCACTAACAGATAATCATGTCTAAAATCTAACTCACACAGTCCGTACGCAAAAATGGCCCGTGCTTTACTCGAAACCAGTGGTTCCTCAACAAATAATGAGCACAGTTAATGAAAAGTCTAAGTTTTGAGTGGTGTTTGAAACTGCTCTGTTTTTTAATCTGTTTAAAATTTTATCGAAAAAAAGATATCGTTCGTTGTAGAGAATATGATATTTTCCAGTCATCTGATTCTCAATAATGAATGTCATTTGCACCAATGTTGATACATTCCTATACAAACGCGAACATACTTTAAAGCTTATGTGATTTCACACAGGTTTGCCTAATCTGATTATTTTAAAGGTTAACTTTAATTCAACACATCTTGAATGGCTGTTATTGTAAGTGAAATATTAATGTGTCAAATAATGCCGAGTTCATTTAGCTTCAAATTGATATACTGCTTGAGGAGTAAGTGCAAGGCTTTACACGATATTTGCGTGAATATATTTTCAAGTTTCTTTTAGACACCACTGTATAGAGATAATTCATCAATTTTGGGGGCGTATGGTGTTATTTTTAAAATTTTAAAGTCTCTTCGCTTGTCTAAATTTGATGTAAAAAAATACCCGTCTAACTGGAATAGAAGCTGAGATATTCGCTATCGAAGGAGGTTGGGCTAGCCTGATGTCAGAGGTAAAATTATCGAGGTAATGGTAGCCAAAGTTCAGTCACTTCCATAACTTGAGAATCGTTGGAAACTGAAAATGTACATTTTTTTGTGCTTCCAGTTTCAGCCAGATAATGCTTGTGCGCACGCTTCCCATGTTACACGCGATTTCCCCCAACACCATGGCATCATTCCACAGCCTCCCCCTCCCCTTAGCAAGAATTTAAGCCCAATTAAGCGTTTTTAGGACAAAATTAAAATATTCACCGAGGGGAGACAACAAAGGCGGAAAACCGAGCAGGAACTGTATGTGGCCATCCAGGATAAGTGGAGGCAGATCCCTCTACGATTTACCAATAACCTAGTGGCATCCCTGTGCTGGAGATCCGCGGCGTTATCCGATCTAATAGTGCCCATAACCACTACTGAGCATTTTGGTGCATTAACCAGAAGTTGAAAATGTATTCCGTTAAAATTTAATATTCACAGTCATGTCCCACGTGTTCTTTCAAAACGCCAGAAAACAATTTGTGTTTTAATTTCCCCGTTTTGTAAATAATGGAAAAAGAACATGATCCCTATTGCAAAGGTAACAGGATTTTGCGTTTCTTTTGCTAGCTAGTATATAAGATAAATTATAAATACTTTGTGAACTTTGAGTTTGATACCTGGCATTGTATCATTCTTGTGGGCTGTTCAGTTCCATACGCTAATTTTTATTTCCGCGGAATGTTTCTCACTTCATCCCGGATTGCTTGTTTCACAATTTCCAATGTTTTCAAACTGGTTTGGAAGTATCCCGTCCTTCAGATAGCCCCATAAGAAAAGGTCAGGAGAATGCGGAGCTCAAATGTGTTCGCTTCTGCGACTGATTACATGATCTCCAAAGTGGTCTGCTAGCCATGTCTTTGATCTGACAGAAACGTGTGGATTGGGCCCCCATCTTGCATGAACCACTGGTCTTGGCGATCCAAGTGCCGGTGTCTCCCCAGATCCGTTTAGAATTTCTTCAGCACCTCGATATATCGGTCTGTGTTCACATTTGCAACATGTCCGTCTGCGTCTTCAAAAAAAAAAAAGGACCCACCAAACCATGAGTGCTTAAAGCCACCCACACTGTACACCTTTCAGCATGGAGTGGCTTCTGGAGGCAGTTGGGAGGTGGGTGGGATGCCCAACAGACAGCATTTTTGGAGTTTACATATCCTGAAAGTTGAAAATGCGCTTCGTCACTGAACCAGATGTCATCCAAGAAACTCTTGCGTTCTCCAATGTGGTCGAGGAACCACCGACACAGTGTCATCTTCTGTCCCCGATCAGTCTCGTGAAGCGTTTGCCTAACATGAATATGGTATGGGAGTAGGTTAAGATCTACTATAGGAATACGGACTGTCGATGTGTATTAAAGTCCTAGCTGCAGGCTTCGTCTTGGGAAAGATGTCTCATTAGATTCAGCGACTGAGTTCTGCACCATTACGAAGTTTACAGGGGATGGTGCGCGTTCGCTTTTTTTTTTAACCGATTTTTTGTTTTGATTTTCTGTACACCCAAACTGAAGGAACTTTTTTACCCATAACATCAAAGAAGGTCTTGGTCATAGCACTTTAGTATTCTTCCCGTACCTTGAGCGGAACTTACGAAATGTCAGGGATGCTGATTTTGTGGAGAGGTAATGTTCAATAAAAATGCTCTCTGCTCCTTATTAAACTGAACTATGATTTGGATAAACAAAAGATAAACAAAAGGAACTTGAAAAATAATAATGTCTGCAAAATTCTGTTATCCTGTTAGATCGCAATATGGCGCAATTGTTACATTTTGTGGTAATGCGTACTGAAGTATAGTGCAATAAAAAGGGACAGAAGCAAAAATGGGTTGGTTTTTTTATGCGCATTATACTGCAGAATTATTTAGTGGAATCATCTAAAATGTTTATTTGTTAAATATTTTTGGAATGAGGAATATTGTGTTCAAATTTGAAAACGAAAGCTTCAGTGTGGAGGAATATATTTACGAAAAAAATTGTAAAGTTGTTGGGTTTTTTTGGATCACCCTGTACGTAGAAGATGTATAATATATTATATCTTTTAAAAAAAAGGCTTTGAGGAATTTTTTTGGGTTCAGTTTTTATTTCATGATATTTAAAAATCGGCTTAATGAATAACTGTAAAAAAACCCGTAAAAATCAAGCTTTCGGAGGCTATTTATCATAAGCTACATATTAGGCAAAACAAACATTCCTCACACTAATTTTTTTAACTTGGTGTCGTTAACATTCTGTGAAAGTTACATTAAAATCGAAAAAAAAACAAAGAAAGAAGGATTAAGTATGTGAAAAATAGCGTTTTGAAAAAATGGCTGATATAGGTCAGAAAAGGCCAAAATAGTTCCCTTTTCAGTAAAAACCTTCACAACATAATATGTCATACTAAAGCATGGCAACCTCTTGATAATATTAACACAGCCGAAATAGAATGGAGGTTGTTGGGTTTTTTTTTACTAGAATCGAAGCAAATAAGCCCTTCTAAACTAGCTTTTTAACACAACAAATGGCAATTATTTACTTTTAAGAAGTCCCTACCCTCTGCTCTAAAAACTATTGAAACACCCCTTTAGGGTACATACATACATACATACATTTAAGACCTTGGTCAGGAAATATCCATTAAATATAGTAAGTGATAACCCCAGTTTTCAAAATTGTACCCAAAACACAATTTTTAGGTGCCCCACGACCCCTTTAATTTTCTATTACGAAAAGCACCCACAAACATGAAATAAAAGAAGCCAGAAAAAAATGCTAGCCAAATAATATCATATCAAAACAAGGTCCTCGCTGGCGTCGTAAATGTCATTGTCTATTTATAGCACTGTAAAACATCTACTATGCCATGCCAAAGTCCACGCGCTTTAACTAAACATAGCATTCAACCGGATCTATAAATCGCGGTTTGGGATAACCCAAGCGATGACGACACTGGAAGCGAGTTTGGCGGTACATTAATATTAATAAGACGGCACATCTCAATTAATGTGCACCCACTAAACAGCCCACAGTAGGCAGTCTAAAAAAAACCGATAGAATGTGCACTATTCTATGCCAAAATTATGTGATTCCCCGGAGCAATCCAGCTCAGTACTCAAGTGGATTGTGATTGGCATTGTCATTGTCACTATTATAAGTGACTCTGTGACCGTGAACCTGAGGGAGGTGAATGTGACATACTTAAGTCACGGTCCTATGAGTTGTGTCTTTGAATGGTTTTGTAGAGGAGTGGTGAAAGTTATTACTTGAGTGTTCAGTTCCAATGCAGGATGAAGAAATTGATGTTTAGCTAACAAAGAGATTTAGTTCTAGAAAACATAGTGACAAATGAAAAGAATGAAAATAAAAGCATATGGTCCTCAGTCACCAACCCAAAGATCCTACCATCCCATTTACTATGTCATTGAATATCTTCAGCCTGCTATAGCTTATTATTGTGAACGCCCCCTTTTTAGCCCCACGAACCGTCGAAGTCGCTTGCTTTCTAAATGATGAACTGAGTTAGATCAAGTTTTGCACCAGTTGGAGGGGGTGGGGTGGGTTAACAGTCACTCACCATGTCTAAAGACAGCTTGACACCTAAACCACTGCTTTCGACACTTCACAAACATATCTTTTTAAATGGTAAAGGCGCGGGAGGGGGGGGGGGGGGGGGGGGGGGGGGGGATAAGCTCTTATAATCTTATGTCTGCCGGTAGCGTTTGCGTTTTAATCAAATTTTTACTCATCTGCATTCCGGTCTGGTCGTGTAATGGTTTTACATTTGTAAAGACATGGTATGTCATCTCTGCTTCTTTGCCTCAGTTTGTGCATTCACATCTTTAGTTAATTTTATTGTTTAAAAGATCCTGAGACCATTATTGCTACTGCACATTAAAAAGTTATGATTAAAAAACGTAAAAATTTAGTTATTTACTAATGAGATATTTGCTCTATCATTTTAGCGGATGGACTGTAATATGAAAGGCGACACATTTACAGACGAAAAGATTCATTAGATCATGAGTTCGTTCACACCTCAGTGTGATGTCGCCTCTAGAAAGAAGTTAAATTTGAACTGTTTCTCGTTCGGGTCCGCCTCTATCTGGTTCTTTGTCTTACCTTGACTGTCCTGTCAAACTAACCAGTCTTCGTCCCTGTTTATTCCTGTTTATTTGTTAAATATTTTTTTGCAAGTGTTTTATGGTGCTCGCAACAGTATGAAGTCATATGAGCGCTCGGGACACTTTACATATTTCAGTTTGGTAGGTATTTTGGATTTTGACCGCGTGGCGGCCGAAGCCCAGTCTTATTGATTTTAAGACCACCGACGTTGAACACGGGACCTCCGAGATTGTTTGCCCTTTTCCGAGAAGGTTAGGTGTTCGATTACCTACCCTAAGATCAGGGGTATGGCGGACAGACGGCAGAAAGAAGTAACCAAGCAGTAGCAGTAAAAAAGCAGCAGAAAGAGTCAGGCGTCCAGAGGAGGGGGCAAAGATTGGGAGGGGGAGACAGAAAGTGGAGACGTAAGCAAACGACAAAACATGATTAGAGAGCACAAAAGGAGGTGAAAGCAGTACATTTTTAGAGAAGAAAGTTGTCCGTCTCCGTCTGGGTTCGAGGCCATGACCTTTTGACTGAGAGACGAACATCATGACCTCTATAAAACACGAGAGACCCTTACTCCTAATTAAAATGTACAGTGACCGACTATCCTTTCACGCATCCCTGGTCCTAATGTATAAACTTGTGTTCAGAATAACGTCACAAAGAAAGAAAAAAAAGAAATATTTGGCGTGTGCGAAGGCAATTCGATATTAGGGAAGCTGCTTTTATTTTTAAAATTTTAAAGTCTCTTCGCATCTGGATGAGTAAACGGTTCACCTACCGTTAGGTCAGATGTGTGTTGCCTTTCGTGATTTAGTCATTTTCTTTGCAGGCAGCCTCAAGATTTCTTTTGAAGTAGCATATAGTGCAGAGAAGAATATAGGCAAGCGTGTCCAAATCGTGGTCTGAATTCCGAATGTCTCTCTGGCCAACGCAGGAGAAAATTGGGTGAAATTGATTAAAATACCCAAGCTCTCAAAAGTATTAATTAAACTGACAATATCGTAATATATCACCCAAGAGCACTTCATGAAATAAAATGTTAGATGTACTGCTTTCAGCTGGGCAGGAAATATTTATTTTAATTTTCAAGAGGGAGAGTTTTGTTTTTATTAATACTCAACTCACATTCAATATTAATTACTGGGTCGACTGAACTATCTTTTGTTAGATAAAACCCGCGATTGACGAACAGACAGAGAGCAGACAAACTCACAAACGTACTGATAGCAACACATATTTTGATTTTGTTATTGTTTTTGTTGTTTCGTTTTGTTTTTTGTCCTGGATGGACTTCTAGTTCGTCACTTTTCACAACAGACACATCAGATATTAGACTTGTTGTTATTTTCAAATCTCTTTAGCTGCGAGCATTTCGCTCTTGGCAACGCAATGCATCCCTCAAGAAACCTCCTGTCCTTGTCATCTGGTCAACGCCAGAGTAGAGAAGGTTTTGTAAGTCTGTAAGTATGTGTAGGAGCCTGCGTCGAAGAACTGCCAGGTTTGGGCATTGAAGGAGAAGATGTTCAATGGTCTCCTCGTGGTAGTCACAGTGTCTGCAATGGGGTTCCCACATGGGGTTAATTTAGTTTCTGTGCTTGTTGGTGTGTAAGTGCTCTGAAGATCAAGGTGTGATAGGCTCTACAGAAGAGACTCGATGGGTCTTTGGGGTTGGTTTTGGCCTTTCTGATTAGCCACTCGTCTCTGCTTTTGGCTTGGATGATCCCTTTTCAGGTCTGTAAAGAGGCTGCTGAGTCAGTCTGGGACAGGCTTTCTCCAGTCTTTGATAGCTGGTCTATAGTCTTATTCCCTGGTACTCCAGAATGACCAGACACCAACTGCAGAGTGACCTGGACGCCATAGGAAGTTCCCATCTGTTTTACAAGGCTGAGAATGTTCCCGTCACCCCTGTAGTCTCCTCCTCCTTCGATGGCTTGAAGTACTGACATTGGGTCAGAGAAGACAATAACATCCCCTGGTGTTATTGCGCCTTCAAAAAAGTCTGGAATTATCTGCTCCAGAGTCTTTACTATGACAACTCCCTCTGTGTCATAGTTGGAGCTGCATGTTCCACATGGGCCAAATACGAGCGTAGTTGGGTCTGCTTCTTCTCCCCATCGATATTTGATGATAGATCCGTATCCAGCATTCCGTGTCGCGTTTGTTGCTTACCCATCTGTGTATACATGAACTGCAGCATACCAATCCAATGTCTCCAGGGCATTTGTTCTGCAGATTTCTTCTGGTGTGGTCTTGTAACAAGAAGGGTCTAGAAATTGCGTCGTTATTGTGATTTCTGGTGCCTGCCAATTTGGGGGTTCAGTGCTGATGTTGGTGATTGGTTTTCTGTTCTCGGGTGGGTCAAAATCCTCAAGTAGTTTTGTTGCCTTTCGGATGAAGAATGTCTTCTGGATGCGGGTTCTTTGTTCCACTCATCTGCCATTTTCTGTTTTTGTTCATGTCTTCTAGCTGTACAAATCTTTCGTATGTAATAATAATAATAATAATAATAATAATAATAATAATAATAATAATAATAATAATAATAATAATAATGATAATAATGAAAAGCATTTATAGTATAGTGCATGTCCCCACTCAAAAGCAAGCTCTATGTGCTTTACGCTATTATTACCCCAGCAGACCATAGAACACTCAGAAACATTCTCAGCTTCTCGGGAAGCATCCAGTGCAAGCAGCTGGTTAAGCGCACAAACACTAACAAACTGACAAGATCTTTCACTGGTACCCATTCCTACCTGGATGAAGTGGGGACAATTCGCGTAAAGTGACTTTCCCAAGGACACAACGTCGGGCCATGGGCTCGATCCCCCGAACCCGCAACCTCACGATTACGAGTCCGGTAGCCTAACCACTAGGCTAACCACCGACGTTTCGGGTGTAGCACTCTTTCTTCTCAGGTCCAGTGGTTCTATGTTGGTGTGGATTTCGCAGGTGCTTGTAGGCGTGGTCTTCATTGCGCTAGAAACAAATCTGAGTGCTTGTTCTTTACTCTCTCAAGATGTGCCAAAGAGCTTTAGCTAGCTATGGATTGAAGTGGTTGGGAGTAGTCAATCACAGATCCGACATACCCTATATACATTTGTCGGAGGGTGGCTTTGTCAGCTCCCCAGTTGAGTGATGAATGGTGTTTCAGAAGGTTAAGTCTGGAGGTGGCTTTCTTGGTCAGCTCGCCCAAGTGCTCTTTGAGAGGCAGCTTTCGGTCCAGTTGTACACTAAGGTACTTGGGACAGTGTTCATGTTTGATGTTGGTTTCATTTATCTTCTGGTTTCCTGACTTGCTGTGACCTTGTTTTTGTGAGGCTGAAGAGTCCAAAGACAGTCTTGTCTGAGTAGATCTCCATCTTTCATAGCTGGCAGTAGGACGAGATAGTCGTCAGGTCCGCGTTGATGGCGTGGTTCAGTGCTCTCATGTCACTTCCTTTGTTCCAGATGAGCAAGTAGAGTGTTTTCTGGCAGGAGATGACATCTGGCAAGTCGTTCATGAACAACAGGAAGAGGGTACTGCTGAGTGCTGACCACTGTGGAAGGCCTTCCTCGAGTGTCCCCTGTGAAGAAATCTTGTTGTCACATGGTGTCTGGATAGTTCTGCATGACAGAACGTTTTTGATCCAGCTGTGCATCCTTCCTGCTGTCCCAAGCTTTTGCATTTAGTAGAACAGTCCCTGTCTTCCCACACGGTCATACGCCTACCTTGAGTCGATGAAGACAGCCACAACGTTCTCTTTATCTTGAAAGGCATCGCTGGTCTCTTGAGCAAATCTGATGAGGTGGTCCATAGTCCTTTCCTGAATCCTGCCTGTGATGTGCTGATTGGGCCGGTGTTTTCCTTCCACCAGTGCAGTCTGTTGTTGACTATTCTCTCGACGACCTTACCCAGGCATGATGTTAAAGAGATTGGTCTGTAGCTTGAAGGCTGGCTTGCTGGTTTGTCCTTCTTCAGTATCGGTGTGATGTTTGCCTTCTTCCATTCTGTTGGGAACTGTCCCTCATTTCAGGTCCTGTCGAAGAAGTCCAAGAGTATGGAAAGGGAAGAGTCTGTCAGTTTGAGGATCATCTCATTGGTGATTAGGTCTGGTCCTGGGGCCTTTCTCTTTTTACACTTGTTGAGGGCCCTTGGAGGTCTGTTCTGCCCTTTTGGTCTGCTGCTTTATTGTGCGGCTCAGTTTGTTCTTGCTTCCTTTATTGTTGATGCTGGCAAAGTATTTATTCTTAACCTCAGGTATTAGACTTAAAAGTCTTCAGTTAAATCTGACCTTTAAAATGAAAAGTATATAAAATAAGTTCACTATGACAGATTCATTATTCTATGAACAGCCGTTTTGGGACGTGTTGACTATTACAAGAAGGAGGGGGAAGTGGAAGAAAAGGAATCAACACATGATAACCTGTGTTCCATCCCCCTTTCCTATGTTATATTTTCGTCAAGAAACATTTAGAAATCAAGTTTTTCAGAAACATGTGCCACTATAGTGGTGACAGATGAACAGACATTGGGCTCATTGGTACACGCAGAGCTTTGTCATAGTCGTACTCTATTACTTACTTCTGTTCTTTCTTTCTTTTCTCTTTCGTTATTTCTTTCTCTAGTTAAGCATTCATAATATGTTTGTTCTGTGACCTACCGCATTAGTCGACATACTTATGTATTTCTTTTCTTTTTTTTATACATCATTTGCTTATTCATTTCTTGATTTATGTTATAATATATATATATATATATATATATATATATATATGAAAAAAATATATATATATATATATTTATATATATATATATATATATATGTGTGTGTGTGTGTGTGTGTGTGTGTGTGTGTGTGTGTGTGTGTGTGTGTGTGTGTGTGTGTGTGTATGTATACATATATATATATAATAATAATAATAATAACAATAATAATAATAATAATAATTATTATTATTATCATTATTATTTTTATTCAGTATATATACAGTATATACACGTATATATATATATATATATATATATATATATATATATATATATATATCTGTATCATCAAACACACAGACAGTTCATCCTGATGAAAATAACCCGATATATGATTGCTCAAAACTAACGTTAAAAATCAGACTTGTCAAAATTGTATCGAATCAAAGAAATTTTAAAGTGTGCTTGCGCGTGTAATGAGGTGAATCAACATAATGGAAATTAATCTTATATACGTATATTAATATAATATGTAGGATTCATATCGAGGCTATTAACTCCTGGCTATTCCATCATTGGTATGATTTGGATTTTCAAGAATTGTCTAGTGGCGTTGGCCCCGTGAGAAAGAGCTTTATCATGCCTAAAATTGAATGACACAAAATACAGGTAAGACAAAACGAAGCCTTCCCTTGATTCTCACAAATGGGGCTTTATTCATTCCAAACCACGGCAGTTTCGTTGCCTCTTGTTTTTTCACTAACAGATAATCATGTCTAAAATCTAACTCACACAGTCCGTACGCAAAAATGGCCCGTGCTTTACTCGAAACCAGTGGTTCCTCAACAAATAATGAGCACAGTTAATGAAAAGTCTAAGTTTTGAGTGGTGTTTGAAACTGCTCTGTTTTTTAATCTGTTTAAAATTTTATCGAAAAAAAGATATCGTTCGTTGTAGAGAATATGATATTTTCCAGTCATCTGATTCTCAATAATGAATGTCATTTGCACCAATGTTGATACATTCCTATACAAACGCGAACATACTTTAAAGCTTATGTGATTTCACACAGGTTTGCCTAATCTGATTATTTTAAAGGTTAACTTTAATTCAACACATCTTGAATGGCTGTTATTGTAAGTGAAATATTAATGTGTCAAATAATGCCGAGTTCATTTAGCTTCAAATTGATATACTGCTTGAGGAGTAAGTGCAAGGCTTTACACGATATTTGCGTGAATATATTTTCAAGTTTCTTTTAGACACCACTGTATAGAGATAATTCATCAATTTTGGGGGCGTATGGTGTTATTGGTAACATCTTAAAGCTTCTTCGCTTGTCTAAATTTGATGTAAAAAAATACCCGTCTAACTGGAATAGAAGCTGAGATATTCGCTATCGAAGGAGGTTGGGCTAGCCTGATGTCAGAGGTAAAATTATCGAGGTAATGGTAGCCAAAGTTCAGTCACTTCCATAACTTGAGAATCGTTGGAAACTGAAAATGTACATTTTTTTGTGCTTCCAGTTTCAGCCAGATAATGCTTGTGCGCACGCTTCCCATGTTACACGCGATTTCCCCCAACACCATGGCATCATTCCACAGCCTCCCCCTCCCCTTAGCAAGAATTTAAGCCCAATTAAGCGTTTTTAGGACAAAATTAAAATATTCACCGAGGGGAGACAACAAAGGCGGAAAACCGAGCAGGAACTGTATGTGGCCATCCAGGATAAGTGGAGGCAGATCCCTCTACGATTTACCAATAACCTAGTGGCATCCCTGTGCTGGAGATCCGCGGCGTTATCCGATCTAATAGTGCCCATAACCACTACTGAGCATTTTGGTGCATTAACCAGAAGTTGAAAATGTATTCCGTTAAAATTTAATATTCACAGTCATGTCCCACGTGTTCTTTCAAAACGCCAGAAAACAATTTGTGTTTTAATTTCCCCGTTTTGTAAATAATGGAAAAAGAACATGATCCCTATTGCAAAGGTAACAGGATTTTGCGTTTCTTTTGCTAGCTAGTATATAAGATAAATTATAAATACTTTGTGAACTTTGAGTTTGATACCTGGCATTGTATCATTCTTGTGGGCTGTTCAGTTCCATACGCTAATTTTTATTTCCGCGGAATGTTTCTCATTTCTTCACGGATTGCTTGTTTCATAATCTCAATGTTTTCAAACTGGTTTTGAAATATCCTGTCCTTCAGATAGCCCCACAAGAAAAGTCTAAAGGATTCAGGTCAGGAGAATGCGGAGCCCAAATTATGTGTTCACTTCTGCGACTGATTACATTATCTCCAAAGTGGTCAGCTAGCCATGTCATTGATCTGACATAAACGTGTGGATTGGCCCCATCTTGCATGAACCACTGGTCTTGGCGATCCAAGTGCCGGTGTCTCCCCAGATCCGTACAGAATTTCTCCAGCACCTCGATATATCGGTCTGTGTTCACAGTTGCAACATGTCCGTCTGCGTCTTTTTTTTAAAAAGGACCCACCAAACCATGAGTGCTTAAAGCCACCCACAATGCACACCTTTCCGCATGAAGTGGCCTCTGGAGACAGTAGGAAGGTGGGTGGGATGCCCAATAGACAGCATTTTTGGAGTTTTCATATCCTGAAAGTTGAAAATGCGCTTCGTCACTAAACCAGATGTCATCCAAGAAACTCTTGCGTTCTCCAATGTGGTCGAGGAACCACCGACACAGTGTCATCTTCTGTCCCCGATCAGTCTCGTGAAGCGTTTGCCTAACATGAATATGGTATGGGAGTAGGTTAAGATCTACTATAGGAATACGGACTGTCGATGTGTATTAAAGTCCTAGCTGCAGGCTTCGTCTTGGGAAAGATGTCTCATTAGATTCAGCGACTGAGTTCTGCACCATTACGAAGTTTACAGGGGATGGTGCGCGTTCGCTTTTTTTTTTAACCGATTTTTTGTTTTGATTTTCTGTACACCCAAACTGAAGGAACTTTTTTACCCATAACATCAAAGAAGGTCTTGGTCATAGCACTTTAGTATTCTTCCCGTACCTTGAGCGGAACTTACGAAATGTCAGGGATGCTGATTTTGTGGAGAGGTAATGTTCAATAAAAATGCTCTCTGCTCCTTATTAAACTGAACTATGATTTGGATAAACAAAAGATAAACAAAAGGAACTTGAAAAATAATAATGTCTGCAAACTTCTGTTAGCCTGTTAGATCGCAATATGGCGCAATTGTTACATTTTGTGGTAATGCGTACTGATGTATAGTGCAATAAAAAGGGACAGAAGCAAAAATGGGTTGGTTTTTTTATGCGCATTATACTGCAGAATTATTTAGTGGAATCATCTAAAATGATTATTTGTCAAATTTCTTTGGAATGAGGAATATTGTGTTCAAATTTGAAAACGAAAGCTTCAGTGTGGAGGAATATATTTACGAAAAAAATTGTAAAGTTGTTGGGTTTTTTTGGATCACCCTGTACGTAGAAGATGTATAATATATTATATCTTTTAAAAAAAAGGCTTTGAGGAATTTTTTTGGGTTCAGTTTTTATTTCATGATATTTAAAAATCGGCTTAATGAATAACTGTAAAAAAACCCGTAAAAATCAAGCTTTCGGAGGCTATTTATCATAAGCTACATATTAGGCAAAACAAACATTCCTCACACTAATTTTTTTAACTTGGTGTCGTTAACATTCTGTGAAAGTTACATTAAAATCGAAAAAAAAGCAAAGCAGAAAAAAAGGATTAAGTATGTGAAAAATAGCGTTTTGAAAAAATGGCTGATATAGGTCAGAAAAGGCCAAAATAGTTCCCTTTTCAGTAAAAACCTTCACAACATAATATGTCATACTAAAGCATGGCAACCTCTTGATAATATTAACACAGCAGAAATAGAATGGAGGTTGTTGGGTTTTTTTTTACTAGAATCGAAGCAAATAAGCCCTTCAAAACATGCTTTTTAACACAACAAATGGCAATTATTTACTTTTAAGAAGTCCCTACCCTCTGCTCTAAAAACTATTGAAACACCCCTTTAGGGTACAGAAATACTTACATGCATTTAAGACCTTGGTCAGGAAATATCCATTAAATATAGTAAGTGATAACCCCAGTTTTCAAAATTGTACCCAAAACACAATTTTTAGGTGCCCCACGACCCCTTTAATTTTCTATTACGAAAAGCACCCACAAACATGAAATAAAAGAAGCCAGAAAAAAATGCTAGCCAAATAATATCATATCAAAACAAGGTCCTCGCTGGCGTCGTAACTGTCATTCTGTGTTTATAGCACTGTAAAACATCTACTATGCCATGCCAAAGTCCACGCGCTTTAACTAAACATAGCATTCAACCGGATCTATAAATCGCGGTTTGGGATAACCCAAGCGATGACGACACTGGAAGCGAGTTTGGCGGTACATTAATATTAATAAGACGGCACATCTCAATTAATGTGCACCCACTAAACAGCCCACAGTAGGCAGTCTAAAAAAAACCGATAGAATGTGCACTATTCTATGCCAAAATTATGTGATTCCCCGGAGCAATCCAGCTCAGTACTCAAGTGGATTGTGATTGGTTCATTGTCTTGCCACTATTATAAGTGACTCTGTGACCGTGAACCTGAGGGAGGTGAATGTGACATACTTAAGTCACGGTCCTATGAGTTGTGTCTTTGAATGGTTTTGTAGAGGAGTGGTGAAAGTTATTACTTGAGTGTTCAGTTCCAATGCAGGATGAAGAAATTGATGTTTAGCTAACAAAGAGATTTAGTTCTAGAAATCAAAGTGACTAATAAAAAGAATGTAAATAAAAGCATATGGTCCTCAGTCACCAACCCAAAGATCCTACCATCCCATTTACTATGTCATTGAATATCTTCAGCCTGCTATAGCTTATTATTGTGAACGCCCCCTTTTTAGCCCCACGAACCGTCGAAGTCGCTTGCTTTCTAAATGATGAACTGAGTTAGATCATGTTTTGCACCAGTTGGAGGGGGTGGGGTGGGTTAACAGTCACTCACCATGTCTAAAGACAGCTTGACACCTAAACCACTGCTTTCGACACTTCACAAACATATCTTTTTAAATGGTAAAGGCGCGGGAGGGGGGGGGGGTGCACTGTCGTATTGAATGAAAAAAATTACCGTGGGTGAAAACTGTGTCGAATCAATAACCATTCAGGTATGTACGTGCTCGTTGAAGTTTCCGAGTGAGCACACTTATATATAGAATACTACCTTTGACGCTCTTTTCAGAAGAAACAGCTGCGAGGAAAGCAGTTGGTCTAACCACAGAAAGAGTTGAAAAAATCTAGAATTTCTTTGTTAGAAAATAATCTTTAAAAAGTATATTTGAAACGAACCATTCTCCTGGAAAACACGCTTGGGAACAAAGATCGGTTTAGTGGATCAGACAGTAATTGTGAGGCATCGTGGTGAAATAAGGCGCTCGTCAAAATAATGATACCAAAGAAACTGGCCTTTTTCTTGCCTTTGGGCAATTGTTGTTGTTGTTTTTTTTCTCTAATTTTCTTTTTTGGCTCAATACCTTTTATGTCCATTTAAAACCACATTTCTATGTTGAGTTTTACTGAAAAACACTGATTAAAGGCACAAAACTGTAAATTTTCAGTTCCCAAGGACTCTCAGGCTATGGGAGTTACCTAACTGTGGTGGCCATTTTCTCGTAAATTTTACCTTTGAGACCAAACGACCCTGACATTATGTTTGCTGTAACTATCTGTGCCTGCTTATCATGATGCCCTGCCCGGCGTCTGTGGTGTAACGTGTAACTGTTGTAGCATACTGAAGACTTAGGTTTGATTCTCGATTTGGGAGAAGAGTGTTAATGACTATCACAGTCTTTCTGTTGGGATGTTGTATCACTCTCAGACCTGGTAGAGGCTCAACTCCTGCATGCTCTGAACCATGTCGATGGGGACATAATAAAAACGTACTTTAAAAAAAAAGGATTCTAGTTCCTTAGCTTACTTTGTAATTTGTACATGGTGGAAAACCAGACTTTTGGAGGTAGGGGGGAGGTGGGGGGGGGGGGGGGGGGTAAAAATCGTAGGGTTGTTAGCCCATTTTATATAACTCTGGATTTGAGTTTTGATAATCCTTGTTTGAATCCTCAACGGGGAATTTTAGTTTGTGGGGGAGTTTTCAAGGATTCCCGCCTACTTAGGGCAGTGCTATCGGGAATGGACTCTAAAATTGAAGGTCACTATACTTGAAATACGTTAATGCTAAAATGGGCTCTAATCCGACATCGTAATGAAAAGATTCTGCTACTTCAAAAACCCGACTGGGTAACAAGAATTGTAAAATGAAAATTCATACAAGTTCAGGGTTCTTTGAAAATTAAGACGGGCCTTGAATAAAGTCACTGATAATTCAATGGAGTAAATTATGACAAAGATAATCATTGAAGTTAAATGGAAAAATGAAATCATGAAATATATCACAGAAGTATTTTCTTATAAAATGGTGGTGTTTGTATGCACCCAGCGAAACAGTTTAGATACTTTAGAATACGACCTTCGACCCTGCCTGTCAAGACCAACCCGAACATCGTCCCAATGGAAAGACCGACACATTGCCGTCTATCCACCACCTCCCTCCCCCCCCCCCCCCCCTCCTGGCCCTAGGTGAAGCAAGGAAGAAGAAACTGACCAAGTTGTAGACTGAGACTTAATTAAGAGAATTTCACAGATAATCCTCGAGGAGATCAAATTTTCGCTGGGATGCCCTAGCATACAAATTTAAGCCAAGAAGTTCCAAATTTACTTGGGCAATGGTAACCACTCGCGTCACATCTGCCTAGTACGAAAAGGGTTAAAGGTACGAAAAAAGTGGGGCACCCCAAAGGTGAATGGTGGCGTAGAGGAAATTAAAATGTGTGCTGGGTTTTTAATGATTTTTTTTGGTAAGCTTAGTATTGATTCTTTGTTAGAGTAATAGATGAATACCTAGTAATATGACTTCTGGTATGCATTCGACCCATTCGAAGCATCAAAACTGCTTGTTTTAGGGGAGGGGGTATTGTTATTTGTTTTGTTGTTTTGTGTTGTTTTTTAGGGGGGGGGGGGGGTCCTCGTGAGTCCAATTTTAATGCTGATATATCACGAATAATCTTTTGAAACAGCATCACGAGGGGGGGTGTTGCTGATTTTTACTTTTCATTTTTCTGATGGCATAATGATTTATTCATGTTTAGGAAATAAGAGGAACCTGTCCTACTAGGCTTTCTTCAACGTGATAATATTATGGGTTTTGAGCTTCCAGGTAAGAAAGTAAAGTAGGCTAAGACTGGCACATAATGTCGAACGCGATGTCGGTGCCTGGGTAGGCTATGCCGTAGCTGGGACGTGCACCAGCCAGCGCGAGAATAACCATTGCTTAAAACTAGGGCGTAGCACAGTGACGACCTGCCGCTATGAGTGTGTGTTGTATACATTATAGCACACTGTCTCTGGTAACGTTGATTAAGCCTTTAACAAATTGTATGTATTCACTCTGCTTTCCATTTTTAAAAAAATCTCCAACAAGAGTAAAAAACGTACTCGTAGATCTATAATTTTAAATTTCTTTTTTTTCTTGTTGGTAAAGATGGAGACAATCGAAAAAGATGAAAGTAAAAAGTCAAGGAATTTGGCAAAAGCGGTTTGGACAACCCTACATATAGTTGGCCTCTGTCCAGGTGCTCAAATATCTTCATTTTGATTTTCATAAAATTACAGTTTCATTATCTGGGGTATTGGTTCCATATGCTCGAGAAATATTTTGTCAAAATTCAGTTTCTAAATGATGAATAAAAGGAGAGAACAATGCAATGTAAGTGCAGTTTCTAATAAAGTGATGAAACAGTTTTTCCTCTCTCCTGAAAATTTTTACATTCTATGTTTGGAGAGTTTAAACAGCTTGCCATCCATATGTGAGGAAGCGTGGTGGAATCAGGCTCTCGTCAATTTTTGGGCATGTACAGTTATTGGTATCATCTTAAAGCTTGTTCACCTGTCTTTATTAGGATGAAAAAAATATCCATTTATCTTGAATGCAAGTCGAAATGTTTGCGATTGGAGGAGAATTTAACTGAAAATTTACAATTTTTTGTGTGCCTTTAATCAACGTTTTTCAGAAAAATCCACACAGAAATTAGTTCTTTAATGGGCATGAAAGGTGTCGAGCCAAAAAACAAAAATTTGATAAAAGTTCACAAACCTGTGGAAAAATGCAAGTTTCTTCACTTTGATAATTTTGACGAGAGCCTGATTCCACCACGCTGCCTCACATATACAAAAAGTACGTCAAAGTATAAAATTCTTACAGCGATATGGAACAAATGAAACATGTCTATTTTGGTCAATGTGAAATGTACATTCAATCCTATTTTATTGTCCACCCCCCCCCCCCCCCCCCACAGGCAGTTTACACCTTTGTGGAGACTTGACTCACACATGATCGCTAAGGGTTATTGTTAACTAGGCCGTTTCATTTGGCAAATCAAGTATTTTACTCGACCTATGGGTCGCTGAATACGTATCATTCTAGAAATATGGCTGTTATATAATTTGCAGTTACTTGAGGGGACGGCCGTGGTATGAGAGAAAGGCAGTCATACAAAATTAATATATCCACAGTCTGACTCAGTTGAAAAATTTGCATATCTGTTGAGCTGTGAATATATTATCGCGCAATACAATACAGACATCTAGTATAAAGTGGAAATGAACTATTATTTCTATTATTTAATATGCTTAATTAATGTTGTTGCTGGGAAAAAATACGATTTTGTACTACTCAAAACTGGTCATAATAATATGATATATATAAAAGTATTCTGTCCCAGTAACTCGGAGACATGTATAATGACTGATGGGAGATGTATACAAGGCCACTTTACTCCTTGACAACGTGTTGCCCTTTTACACAGGTTCGACAGAATGTACTATATAATAATATATTCCCCATATGTCACATTTTCTATCAATATATGAATATGCTGTGGGGCTTTATTATTTTTTTTATTTTTTTACAACAATCCTATTTTCGACAGTTGCGATTAGTTATCCAATTTCCCTCCAAATGTGGGTGCAAAAATACGGGTTTTGGGTGGGTTTCGGACTATTTAGACCTGTAACTATTATACAACCAGTTGTTGTTTTTTTATTGGGGGGGGGGGGGTGCTAATAAAAGAGAAAATGGGTGAGCGATAGTAACGAAGAGAGGAATCTCCCAATTCGTTTCACTTGCGAATGCGAAACTACATGTCAGTCTATTGATTTTTATAGAACACGGAAGTCGGCTACGACCAAGAGCTAGATATAGATTGGGCTGATGATTTTGATGGTGACAGCTGAGAAGATTTGCTATTCAGAGTGGGTGCAAAGAAAATGTTTATTTTTTCACCCCACAAATCGCAGATACTTAAACTTATGCATAAAACCATAAATGCACACTTCATTTTATTACCTGTAAAATGATACCAGACATGAATATACGTTCGTGTAAAACATGTTGTGGGTTTAGAAATATCACCCCTCAAAACCAGGGCCGTTTTGGAAATTAATTCGGGCAAACTGTTGAAAACATTTTGACGATAAAGAGTTGATACTGCATCTACACAAAAGGTTGCCTGAGATTTGTTCAATGAAAATTAACCTTAAAATTCAGACCTGACAAAATGTTATTAAATCGAAAGAAACTTAAATGTGTGTTTGCGTTTTATTGGGGTGCATTACCTTTGGTGGAATGGACATGTATTGCACTTTAAACGAACGGGAAATAGGGTATCTACAATGAACTCTATTTTATTAAGATAGTTTCGTACAGATAGGAAAAAGTACAGTCACACATATTATAATAAATTGGATTAAAACATTAAATGAGTTCATTAGTTTGTATAAGAGCCATTGGTTCCGTGTGGAGCATGCACCCTTTTGGTCACGGTCTGTTAGATCCTGCACATCATCGTATTACGTCAGTGAGTTATGGGCTGGAATAGTTTGGGGTGGACTGGTTGGAATTTTGCAAATTAAAACCCGCCTGTGAGAGTCAGTGGAAAGCGTTGTACGGATGACTACATCCCGCATCTGCTGGCATGTCAAGTATCACTATGCTTCGCCATGGCGCTTGCCTTTAGTAGACAGCTTCATGTTCGACAACCCTTCTTCTCACAAAGCTAACGCCACGAGACAATTTTTGTAAAAACCAAATCAAATCATACCATTGAAGGGATGGCTACTAATAAATTAGCCGCGATGTGAATTTTACACAAAATGTGAGGACTCCTCATGAAACAGCAGGTGAAGAAACATGACATCGCTTCCATGCTAATTCAGAAAATTTGTTTAAAACTCTCTGTGACATTAGGATGAGATTACAGATGATTATGTCCAAAATCGAACAAAGTTCAAGCGTGTAAGAGTTCCTGCCTGCTCTACCTAAAACCAAAAGCGTCTGTGCAAAATACTTATAAAGACAACTTATTAGGTCAACTTCTAAGTGATATTTGTGACTACACTGTTTGTCTGTATGTCTGAGATATACCTAAACAAAACACTGTTCATAGTAAACATACAATGTCTTGTTCATTTTATGTGCAATAATGCCTATTCATCAATCGTTAAAGCACCACAATACAAGCGCAAATACAGTTTTATGATTCTTGAATTTCGCAAAATTTTGGCAAGGCTGATTTCTCAAATCAATTTTGAGTAACCATATCTCGGGCAACTCTCAACGTACATATAACGATAATATTGATGTACCCGCTGAAGCAGCATTCATTTTTTTTACAATGGGCATCCTGCTTAAGCGGGTAGTGCAATGTTTCAACACAATAATTGGGTATTTTCAATTTCATTTGAACGCTACTGTTTACACCATAGTATAATGTTAATGATATTAAAAATAATAATAATTATTACAGCTATTATTATTATTATTATTATTATTATATATTATTATCATAATAATAATAATAGTAGTAGTAGTAGTAGTAGTAGTAGTAGTAGTAGTAGTAGTAGTAGTAGTAGTAGTAGTAGTAGTAGTAGTAGTAGTAGTAGTAGTAGTGGTGGTGGTGGTGGTGGTGGTAGTGGTAGTGGTGGTGATGGTAGTAGTAGTAGTTGTAGTAGTAGTAGTAGTAGTAGTAGTAGTAGTAGTAGTAGTAGTAGTAGTAGTAATTGAAGCAGCGGCAGTAGTAGTAGACCGCACAATAGTTCTTTCATCTGCAGTAGAACTGAGAGCTACGTATGTAACCGTTTTTACTACTTCTTACTGCCCCTTACCAACAGGCAGCCACATTCCGATTACGAAGGTACCCTGTCTGTTTTTATGCTGACAAGAGTATTTTCAGTTTTTTGTTGTAATTTTGAATTTTGCCTAGGTGGAGGCCGAAGCCTAGTCTTATCCATTGTGGGACCACCAAGGGACATTTAACGTGCCCAACCTTCTCATGGGACCTCCGAGATTTTTTGTCCTTATCCGAGAAGGCTAGGAGTTAGACTTTTCTTACCCTAAGATCAGGTATGTAGCTGACAGACTGCAGTAAGAAGAAAATAGGAGAACAGTAGAAAGTCTAGAGTAAAGGGATCGAGGTAGATATGTATGTGTGCAACTGTGAGGGTGGGTAAAAAAATTGTATTCGGCAAAGTCATAAATTTGACATACTCAGTTGGGAAGACCCATGGTCTTCTTTTTTAAGAAGTGCGAAAAAGTCAGGTGTACTCTATAATAATACTGAAGCTTTTACAGTCTGTGTTGCAACAATGCAAATACCGTCTGCTCAATGCACTCTCGCGACCATTGGTCTAGAAAATCAGTAGATGTGTCAGAACGTGCCAGGCTGAAAAATAGAATATTCAATCTAGAGATATGGGCAGTACAGTCTACAGGTCACGTTTTTTTGTGTGTGTTTTTTTTTTGTTGCTTTGAGGGGGTTCATTCTGTAGACTATAAGGTTGTATTTCTGTCTGAGTGCATGTCGAATGACGACTGATTTCCCAAAAAATATCAACCTTGAGTAGTTATTAGCAAATTGGCGTAAGTAAGTAAGTAGGTTTATTCAGTGTTTAAGACCATTGGCCTGCATCACATCGCACAAAACATTCATTTGATAAATAATGTTTCCATAATGAATAAGTAACGGTTGTGCACATATCTCTTATCTTGAGTCAAACATTGTATATTTCTGCCACTGGGCTGAGTCAGGCTGGGAGTAATGAACAATTTCCTTTGATGGACAAAGGGTGAACAATAGAAAATAAAGTGGAATTCATCTTCAATTTCATGAGAGTTACACCTCTCACATAAGGGCAAATTAGTTAATTTCCTCCGATAGAGATTGTTATTTAGTGGAAGGCTATGAGTTTTTAACAAAGCTATGACTCTTCTGTTCCAATACCGTGAGAGGTTGGTGATATATTCTGCTGTTTCTTGAAACGGATTTGTAAGAGAGAATATATTATACTTGCGACAGACTTATTCCTCTACGTTTTGCACAGAATGATCAACAAGTATACTTTTTACTTAACTGAGAAAGAGTCTAGTGCTTCCAACATTTTGAGAAAACCAGGCATATCCAAAACCCAGGGAAAATAATAGGTTTTTTACTTCCGTAGCCCAGTTGACTCTGCCCAGTTCACAGGAACGATATAATTGCATGTAACATTTCTTTGAATATCTGTCATTTTCCAAGTGTATAAGTCTGCACTAGAATTTAATGACACAATGCATGTAATCAGAACATAAGTCGGTTCTTCCCACTTCTCTTAGAACTAAACATTTGGGTGTAGTTTTGCCAAGACTCAAGAAGGCTTTCCAGAACTTTACCTGAACATTATCAATCACGTCCCAATTTTTGGTACTTCAAATTTCAGAGCCGTAAAGCAGCGTTGGTTTAATCTTTGTATCAAACATGTTTTTTTGCTGTTTCGAAATTTAATTCTTGGTAAGAACCGAAAACCCTTCTTGTTCGAGGAACAATCCGTTGAGCTTTACAAACTCGATCCTCCAGCGTTCGTCTCCAGCATAGACGAGATGAAAATGAAATGCCCAAGTAACTATAATAGGTTACTGTCTCTAAGATCCTATCTTCCCAATACCATCTCTCAGATCTTTTGAGAAAGCCTCCATTTCTGAAAATAACAACCTTACTTTTCTCTGTATTCACTTTTAAACCCCACATCTGGCAGAAATCATGTAACACTTTGATTTTCTTTTGTAAACCTGTGAAATTGTCGTCAAAAAGACTAAGGTCATCGGCGTACATTAAACATAAAATACCTCATTATGATTGGGCAATACCTGTATAGCATGGGTATTTGAATCTGAAAGGTGTTTTTCAAATTCAGATATAAACAAAGAAAAAATATAGGGCTAAGTATGCGGCCTTGTTTGACACCTGATGTACATTGGAAGTATTCAGTAATATAAGATTTCATGGACCTCGTTCATCTCAACAGACTTTTAACACACGAAAGAACACTTCGATACATACTTTTCAAAATGGTATACATTGGACCAGAACAACCAAGACTTCTCAATACTGCCCAAAGCTTTTCACTGTCAACCCTGTCAAATGCTTTAAAAAAGTCGACAAATCATACATAGAACCTCCTGCCAGGCTTGGAAATATATTTTTGGACTAAAGACTGGAGTGAAAATATGTGATCTATTGTAGAGTAATTTCGTCTAAAACGGGCCTGAGATTCAGGGATGAGGTTACCTTCATCACACCATTGTTGCAGTCTCCTATTCAATATGAATGAGAATAATTTACCAAGAACATTTAGAAAACTAATGCCCCTATAGTTATTTACATAATTTACGTTTCCTTTTTTGTACAATAAAGATCATGGACTTGGTCCACTCCTATGGATAGTTGCCTGTGAAGAAAACTGAATTGAAAAGAGATAGGAGAAATTGAGTCAGGTCCTGGCAACCGAATTAGTAAAATTCCGGTGATAGGCCGTCAGGTCCACAAGCCTTGCCAGATTTTAAACTATTTATAGCCAATACAATTCCGTTTCTTGAAATGGGTGAATTTAACAAATCACCTGGCTCACCACATGGGGAGGCATGAGGCTGTAAGGAAACATGCGTTCAAGCTGGTTGACTCGTCATTTCCATTGGCTTTACCACCAGACCCCGAGAGGGGGTTTAGCAATTTCTCAAAATAGACATACTGTTCTCTGGGTTTGATAGTATTCTTTGTTACCTGGGTTTTCACATAAAAGGGTATTGAGCAGCTTCCAAAAATCTTTCGAATTGCGCTTCAAACAATTTTGAATAAGAATTTGAGTTTGTAATTGTGTATACTGTGATTTTGTTTAATTTACCAAAGTTTTTAAATTTCTTTTTCAACGCGAGATAGTTAGCTAATGCTTCATTTGAGTTCGAAACATGAAATTCATTTAATACTTTGTATTTTTGTCTTTTTGCGTGGTAGCATTCTTTATCAAACCATGGTGGTTGGGAAGTACACTTTTTGAACATTTTAACACCTGTAGATAGCATACAGTTGGCTGCGCTTTTAAGTGACAATTATTCAACATCACAATAGCATCGTTTGTTTTACCTACATGGATAAGATCAGAAAATTCATTTTGAACACATAACAGGTTGCCTGTACATAGTCTTCGACGTATGCGTTGTTCGAAAAACGTTTCTGGATATCATATAAAGGACACAAAACTTCTTGTTCTACGGGTTCACATTCGATGCCAGGAGTTGTAAGCGTTAGACTAAGAGGGAAATGGTCAGACTCTGATCTAGGGATTATTTTTAATGCATTAATTACATCCTGAAACCCACCCGCGGTTACAATGATGTAATCTACGACTAACTTGCCTTTGTTTGCAATGCAGTTGATTTTCCTTTCCTCGTCTCCATTGGTTCTGCCATTCAGTATTTGAAGTTTGTTAATTTTACAAAACTCTATAAGTTGAAACCCAAATGCATTAGTTTCTAAATCCCGAGACTTACGACCCCTGACATCGGAATCCATATAATCTGAGGTAAGATCGCAAGTGTCTAATCCATATACAAAAAAGCCACGTTATCAGGCAAAACAAAGTCATCCTTAACACCGGTCTTAGAATTTTAATCCCCAGCAATTAACCAGGGCAAGTTTCCATATTTTACATTCATCGTTTCCCACCATTCACTATACTGGTCAACGCCCTTCAATTAAGTCTCACGATACACAGTAATACACTGGTAAATAGTCATGGGGAATGTAAACAAAGAAGAATAATACATCCACCGCAAACTGGCGTGCTTGTATTCAAGGATCGCCCCTCCCCTCCCTTTTTCTACGGACGTGTCCAATTCTACATCGCTGTAAACTTGTCCCACTTACAATAATAATAATAATAATAATAATAATAATAATAATAATAATAATAATAATAATAATAATGAACAATATTTCTATAGCGCCCACTGCCGTGTAAACTCAGCTCTAGGCGCTTTACATAAATGCATGAACGAACAATATTCACGCACGCGACACACACACACACACACACACACACACACACACATACACACACACACACACACACACACACACACACACACACACTCACAAATACACACACTCATACACACACAAACACACGCACATAATATACACATACACACACAGACACACACACATGTACGCCAAACACGCACACACACACACACACACACACACACACACACACACACACACACACACACACACACGTACACACACACACACACACACACACACACACACACTCACACACGCGCACACACAAACATCTACTTGCTTATCACTTGCACACGCTTACACATCGTCACGAAATGAGCATAAAATAATACACACTGCAATTCTCAAAATACATAAATGGATACATAGTCATTTACATAACATTGTGATAAGTACCTGCAGCCTGCAGTGCATGTATCAGAGACTATACTTGCAGACAAAGGGTTTTTTTGATAGATGGCATATCATTTCTACAGTTAATTTTGAGTTATTATTTTTCTGCCGACCCTTATCGTATAACATGTAATATTAATGTGTCCACCTAAGCAGAATTCATTTTGCCTAAAATTTCTCGTAAGCTGATAGCTGGTTACTTTAAAAGTTTAAACTCCCCTTTAAGAAGTTATTTAAGAGGCGGGACCTCCAAATTCAATGTCCATCTCTTATAGAACCACATAAATGGAGATCCTTAAAAACTCAGCAAAACAAAAAAAGTTCAAAATGCCCCGTTGGGTTTTCGAACTTGGGCCATTCCTTCGGTGGTCCACAATGATACTAACAGAGTCAGCTTAAGTTAATATTATGTTACGAGCCAAAATAAAAATAAAAATAAAATTATATAAAACGAAGTAAAAAATTTTCTTCATTCAACATGTTGTCACCTATGACGATACAAAATTTAAATAATAGTGTTGGATTGAAAATCAACTATTGCTGCTGGAAGCGACATTGCCAGTATTTGATTACAAATCTGGTGGAATTTCAAATGTAATTGGCCGAGGTAGAAGTGCAGTCCTGGATGTGCTCTGTTATTTCTGGTTATATCTTACAGCTCCTAGTGGTGAGTCAACAAAAGAACCATCATTATTACCCCTCCGGGAGCAGATTTCGGTCAAAGTAATTCTGAAAATATTACCTCCGCCCTCTATTATTAATTCTTTTGGTTTTTTGTTTTTTGATTTATTGTTTTTGCATTTAGTAAAACGAAGTGGTTATCACAGCAATTTGTAAAGACATTAACAGCGTCCCTGTATTCATTCTCATTTGTTGTTATAAGGCCTTGGAGAGTGAAATCATGTGCCAATTTTATAAGTATGGTGTTTTTTTG
>NW_004797723.1:527322-531743 GCF_000002075.1 Aplysia californica | reverse complement strand
ATTTATTATATTTTACTTAATTTTATTGTATTTTATTTATTTGATTGGATTCTTTTTTCAGGGGGAGGTGGGGGCATCCCAGAGAAGATGATTTATCATGATGCCGCTAAAACGCGGAAGAGTCGATGATCGTGAAGTTTTAGATTTATCAATACAATAATTATCTTTTCTCCTTGGTTAACAATAGCCTACACAATGAAGGTCTGACAGACCTCAACCAGTTATTATAAATGCATGCCCCATGATAATGCAACGGAGCAAGAAGTGAGCACGGGCACGAAACACCGGGGGAAGGGGCAGCGCGTCAAAGGTTGACCTGCTTCCTCATCAGCGCGCACCTGGTGCGGGTAGTACAGCTCGTTGTTCCATTGTTAGGAGGCCATTAATAAGCTTAAAATAATATGTTGGTTGGAAGGTGAAGGCTTTTACGTGACCAAGGCGGTTTTAAGAACTAAGTCTCACCCCTGAAAATCTTTTTTTTTTCCCCACAAGGGTCATAAAACCACTGTCCTCTTTGATCCTCCACACTTTTTCAAGAATATTAGAAACAATTTGATCTACGACAATCTCTATAAACCTACTGTGAGTTGGGTAATATTGAAAATTTCTTATAAAAAGACAGTGTTCTAGGTTAATTCAGGGTGACACCCAAGTTAACCAACTGTGTGTCAAGTTTTGTAGGACAAACGTTTTTGTTTGGTGGTGCGCGTGCTCAGTCACAGTGTATCAAAAGCTATTGGGACACTCTGTAATCTCGGAATTAATCTGACATTGCTATAGCTGATTTCTGTTATGACTTTGAAGATCTTTTCATCGTTTTCAATTGGTCACATGTGTCATTCCCTGTCGAATATCGTAACTCGATCAAAACTGCATCACAGCACCAAGAATGTTTGCAGCTGACACGTCCGTGACTGAAAGATATGAAGTTTGGCCCAAAAGAAAAAAACTTTTGTTGTTGTTGTTATCGATCCAGCAACAGCTGGGCTCTCGCCCTTCTGTCCAAGGCCATGTGGTGATAAGTGCAGGTTTGCTGCAGTTGTTGTAATGTTCCATAGAGTGTGTTGATAATGTTAGGTCTCGGAGAGAGAAGGGTGGCTCTGATGTCGTTTAGGGCTGTGCAGTGGAACAGGTGATGATCCAGAGTCTCATAAGCCTAGTCACACAAGGGCAACATTGGGGGAAGTTCCGGGTTTATTCTGTTCAAGTGGAAGTTGAGCTGTATATGTTCTGTTCGTAGACGGAAGATCGTGGTCTGTTTCTTTCTCTGAATATGGTTGATATTGTCATTCCTTTTTGTTGTGGTCATATGTTTGAAAACTGCTCTGCCTGTCTTTCCCACGGCCCATCTGTTCATCCAATCTTGTTTGTTGTTGCTTTTAATGATTTGTTTTGCAGTGTTGTATGAAGTTGGGATGTTGGGTTGTTCCTGTCTAGATCCCCGTTTGGCAAACGTGTCTGCTCTGTCATTTCCAGGTATATTTGAGTGTCGGGGACCCACTGCATTACTAGGTTGATGCCACAGAATGTTATCAGCTGATGGGAGCCAAACAGTATATGAGTCAAATCTTGGTTTAGATGATGGTAATTTTCTATGGCTTGTAAGACTGATAGTGAGTCAGTGAAAATTACAACACTCTGTGCTTTTCCAGGATGAGTGTCAAAAACTGTGCGGAGATGGTACAGTGCAGTTTCAATTGCCATCATTTCTGCATCGTAGTTGTTGCTTTTCTCTCCACAGGCTGCAGAGATCTCATTGGAACTTCCATCTGGGTACTGTATTAGTATACCATATCCGGCTTTGGTTGTGCCTTTGAATGCTGAGCCGTCTGTGTAGACGTGTATCCAGTCATCTGAATAGCTGTCGATTGTTTGATGTGATGCAAGCATCAGCGTCACTGGGTCAGAAGATTTTTGTGCTCTTGTCTCTGAGAGATGTTGTAATGATTGGCTTTCTTAAAGAAAGGGGGGAAGGTTGTAAAAACGGTACCATGAGTCAGTGAGTGGATCCATAACATAATTGCTTTGCAAGGTCTTGTGGCAGACATTGTGAACGTAGCAATGGGGGAATACTTACGTCGCAATCAAGATACACTTGAAAATCTGTTTTCAGTCATCAGGGTCAGTGTCAAGGTGGACATCTTGACAATCCAGACCCCCAAAAATTCCATTTTGCTGCTCGTGGCGGTTTTGCCCCTTTAGAAAGCCTTGCAGTAGGCATGGGTAACTCATTAACACTTTCCGAGCAAAACATTTTGAAACATTCCATATTGTCTTTTTTCGGATTAAAAAAAAGCAGGGCTGCCCGTCAAGGTGGTCCATAACTTATATTGAAGTCTGTAGTAATACTAATACTGCGTGTATTGTGCGAGCTCATTACTACGCAGAACAACGCCCACCCGTCACTGATCTCGGTTCTCCAACAGCGCACAAAAGCCGAAGAAGGATTGCTCCGTCTCCATATTCTGACCTCAACAGCGCTGTATTTTTAGGTTACAGGGTTAAGTTGAGGGTTAGGGTTAGGGTAAAGGTTAGGGTTAGCGTTAGGGTTAGGGTTCGGGTAAGGGTTAGGGTAAGGGTTAGGGTTGGGTTTAGGGTTAGGGTGAAGGTTCGGTTTTGTGTTTGGGTTAAGGACAGGGTTAGGTTTAGGCAGGGATAGGGTTAGCAGGGCCAGGGTTAGGGTCACAGTCAGGATTAAGGTCAGGGTCAGGGTCAGGGTTAGGATTAGGATTAGGTGTGTTAGGGTCAGGGTTATGGTTAAGGTGGGGAGTAGGGATAGGGTTAGGATTAAGTAGGTTAGGGTTAAGATTAGGATTAGGATTAGGATTAATGTTGGGGTTAGGATTAAGATCAGAGTCAGAATCATAGTTAGGGTTAGGGTCAGGTTGGTCAGTGTTAGAGTTAAGGTTGAGCTTAGTGTTTGGGTTAGGGTTAGGGTTTAAGTCGGGGTTAGATTTAGAGATAAGGTTAGCAGAGCCAGGGTCAGGGTCAGGGTCAGGGTCTGGGTCAGGGTTATGGTAAGTGTTAGGGTTAGGGTTAGGGTTATGGTTTGTGTTAGGGTTAGGGTTAGGGTTAGGGTTAAGGTCAATGTTAGGGTTAGGGTTAGGGTTGAGATTAAGGTTAGTGTTAGGGTTAGGGGTAAGGTTAAGGTTAGGATTATGGTCAGGATTTATTTTAGGGTAAGGGATAGGGTTACACCCTAGGGTGTCCTCATTTTGTCTGGTTAATCCACTCATTCTCCCCATTTAATTGCATATTATTTGAAGCAGAATTTTTTTTAATTTAACATCAAAGCGGCATCGTTTTAGCGTTTAGTATTAAATTCATAGTAAATTTAACAGATAGGAAGTCACAAAGCATTTTTTTAAAATTTACCCAACCACTCCACTCTAACTCGGGCGGATTAAAACATATTTGGTGCAGCCTGAATTTCTTGACTCTGGCCCGACTTCATGAAATCTTGACCACGCACACGGTGAGATGTTGACAGTTTAGAAGGTTTGGGGCCAGACCATGGGTCGGATCTTAGCGTTTGTATGGCCCCTTTATGGAATGATTGGTGCCTCAGTCTCAAAATGAGCAATTTGTAAGCTAATATTTTGTATATCAATTATTATGGTGCTGCACACACAAGTATACATTTTTTTAAAGTAGGGCCCAAATTGGGAAATGTTTTTGTTACTTGACCATGATTTTTTAAAAGAATTTTTGCTTGGTATTTGGCTTACATGGGATCCTTGCAAAGTTGCGGGGCACAGTGACAAATAATTAATAAAGGATCTAGATTATATTTTAATACGGGCAGACAAAGTGAAGAAGGTTAAGTCGCCCCGCATTCTAGCCTAATCACGTTATATTTCGTACTAAATAAAATACTTAACGTTGGGCTTAGGTGACAATTTAATACTTATTTAAAAATCGTTCAAAATCAGCAGTTCTATAAATGAAGACCTTTCAGAATAATAGATATTTTATAAAGGCTAAGTGGCCAATTACAAAAGAAAACCATAATGCTGTATAGTTGCCATTTTCGTTGACTTTTGCTGGCGGCAAAAAAAAAAAGATACTTCTTCGACCCTGAAAGTGACATTATAACAGATTTAAAAATAACATACAGTAAATGCGTTTCAAATACCCAGGAACGCTTCTCTTAACAATAATATTATATTCCTTAATCGTGCTACTGGGTGTAGACATTTTGTCAGAAGAGTAAGTAAAATCAAATATTTGTCTTTCTGTCTTCTCATTGTTTCCTTTCACTTTCAGAAGTTCACTTGACAGACGTGAACTGGAAGACAAAGAGCAGCGACTGTGCAAAGCGAATACCTCGTCTGGGTGGTATTGGCAATGATAGTACATAACAAGATGGGCCACTTCTTTCTTTGAGCCAATTAAAAAAGTGTCCTCAAAATTTGGTGGCG